>NC_051157.2:75273329-75387738 GCF_013339745.2 Dermacentor silvarum
GTACTGTGAACAAAGCGCGTATCACATGCTGGCAGCTTTCCTGCTGACTGCTTCCAAGTGGTACTTGAGGTCGATTCAGTGCGGCCGCACATATATAAGTGCGCTTTTCGGACACTTTGGAACAGCGGAATCGACCATTTGCGTCGGCTCAATTTCTTCTTTGGTCGGTTTAAGACGCGGGAAATTAGATGCGTACTCTGCTTCCAACCACTTGGTATACGCTCTCCGCATAGCTATAGCGCTTTTGCTAAAATGGACACCGTGGGCGGTGACTTGCGGAGGCCGATATCTGTAGCTCGATTAAGATGATGATGATGATGATCGAACTTTATTGAGAGCAGACGAGTGTTTGGTCGCCTTCCGTGCGCCATACTCGCTGGCCTTTCATCAATGCTGCAAAGTCGCATAGGCCTATACGCTGGAGAGGGCCCGGGAATCGTATACTGCTACTTCGAGCTCAGGAATCTCGGAGCCTATAGCTGGACGATGAGAGCGATGTACAGAGATACCAAGGCGCGTGCGGCAAAAGCAAATATCACTTCACCTCATTTGCAGTCAAGGACAGGGTCATTCATCCCGTCCGCACATCTCCACGGCGTGCGGCGACTTTTATCTCAATAATTGATTTCGCTCCCTTCCGACTATTCGCTCGTGCAAGGAGTTGAAAATCTTATTTCGTCTTTCTTTCTTTCTCTTCTTTCTTTCTTTCTTTCTTCTTTCTTTTTTTCTTCTTTCTTCTTTCTTTCTAGTGTAAGAAGAGGTGTAAGAGAGGTCTTCTTTCTTCTTTATTGCGTCCAACCGCCACTTGACATGAGAAACCACGCGATGTTTGGTTTCACATTGGCACGACGCTGCTTTTATATATCTTATATTTATCTGGCGCTGTTTGTCACAGTCGCGTGGGCGAGACATCACTCGATGTCAACACGTCTCAACATTCTAGGCGATTCCGTTGACAACCAAGCTATGATGCGTGACTGAACCACCTGGAATAAAAAGCAACCGTACAAGGTTATTGGGAGGCCAACATGGGATCACTCGAGATGCCGGCTTCGCCCAAAAGGTCGATTGCATCGGTCATATCGCACTTTCTAAGAATTTATTTAATGCCTAAGCCCTGGGCCACGCGTACATTTATTTTCCCATTGTTTATTTTTTTTAAATTTTTTTAGTTAGTTTTTATTAAAGACGTTTTATCACTCACTCTGTCGTCGTTTACTGCGAAAACAATTCTTGGCAGGGCTTCTCGTCATATCCCGAAGCTAAACAGCTCGGGGAATAGAGACCAAACTAAAGGCGCCGAATGCACTTGACTCTTCTTTTGCCGAAGTGTATAATCTCTCCGACAGTCTATAGACAACTGTGATGTCCGTGCCCTCCCCCTGGCAAGGCATCCCTACCAAAACACCTCGACGCCCTCTCTTCCTCCTCCACACACCATTTTGTCAAAACAAAGTGGCCTGTAGCTCTAGAGTGCCATACGAGTGCCTATAAAGAATAGAGTGCCATACAGACGATCGATTGTTGTTGTTGTGTTCTATCAAGCATGTGGCTCCTACCCACTACGGGAGATTAGCCAAGAAATTGGCGGATTATTCCAATTTATAATGAATAAAAATTCAGAATTTCTACGAACCGTCAATCAGTATTGTTGTTCGCGGTCGTCTTCGTTGTGTTGTTAACTCTGCACAAGTGGCGCACACCCGACGTGGGGATCGGCTAAGAATTGCGCGCAAAATTCATCGAAGAAGTTTAAAAATTAAGAACTGACTGGGGCAGAGAGGTGTTGCTGCAGCGGTGAGGCTATTTTCTGAGATAACATAGTGTCACTATGTAACAATCGACAAATACGAGAAATTAAAATAATAAATAAGTTTTGGTTGTTTGGCTTTTCTAAGCGTCGCTCATACCCACTGCGAGAGATAGGGCAAAAATGGACGTTATTAGAAAGATAGTTAGTGATCACGCGGAGAAAGAAAGAAGAAAGAAAAACTAGTAAGATATTTCCAAGAACAAGAAAAAGTAAAACAACGTGACCTATGAACATATCAAGGAAATTGTTTTGGATTAAATAGAAATTCCTGAACCTCTGGGCAGACATCCTATTATAATGTCCAACGGAGGGGCTCCCAGAGACAGAATATTAGAATGAAAAGGTTCAATCTGACACGACGAAACGGTGTTTCTAAAAGAACTTTCCGTGGCGCCGTGAAACGGGGATAATAGGAAGCAGTGGTCCGCCGTGTTTCATCGTCATCGAGTTGTGGGCGCAGGGAAGAGGGCGCCAGACAGCTCCTTGAAGATAACAGTAACTCGACAAGGCAACTTCGTGAAAATAACTTCAATTATCGGAGTAACAGCAGAATTGCTGCACCAAGGGATCAGGAGGTTTTGGTGCTCAGATAAAGTTATTAAGGACGGCTTCAAAGAGCGTAGCATAGCAGCATGCGGCCTGATCCTTTGGAGCGTTATGCAAGCTTACGCATGAAATCTTGATAAAACAGGACCACAAAATATCACTCTCACCAGGCTATCGGCTATTTCATTCATAGCTAATCACCTATGACCTGGCAACCGGATCAATGAATAATTTAAGCTTAAGTTAGAGGGTGCTAGAGAACTAAATGTACTGGAAGGTGAGAACCACTATTTGCAGTGATAGATGAAGAGCACGATTAAAAAAATTGTTACTATAACAACTGTCGAGATTATGAATTCACTTTTTGTGTTCACTTTCGATTGATGAATTCACTTTCGTAACGACAACCACCGAAATTCACCCATTAATACATAGATATGAGCCTTAGTAAAACTACGAGTCAAGAGCAGGAGACAAAATGCCCATTCCAGACTTTTTTTTCGCATCTTGGAGACATCTGTCGCAATGGCAGCGTTTATCTTTTCTATCTTTAAGTGATCTTGCGATAGACCATTGAATATACTGTAAGAGAGGTGTTTGCTTTGTGGGGAAGGGTATCATGAGAGGTGATCAGGAGGTACTCTCGCTCACTGCATGTAGGCTTTGTCTCACAGATTCGTGCATCCAAGGGACCAACAAGAGCCTGTACGAAGACCACCTGCCGCGCATGAAACCGAGCCCAGAAAACCCAATATCTGACACTGCTGAGAAATAAAAATGGTTCGTGACCTTACCGGGAATTCATATAATGTTTAGACAGTTCTCCCTACGTTCAGTTCTTCCATTTGCTTGTTATTGTTTATTATTATTTTTAATGACGCTGTTTCCGCTTTGAGATGTCAGTGACGCGAGTGTTTCAAGGGCGTCGTATCGGTGGATCGAATTCACGGGACCATGCTGAAAATCGATGGTGCCAAAGAGCAGACTGTCTCAGTGATAAGTTGCGAAGAATATATCGGCTCGCTTGCATGAGCCTCTTCATGTCCTTCGAGAGCCAACGTAATCTCACATTAAATAAAAAAAAGAGAAAAGAAGAAAAAGTGAGATACTTATGTCTGCGGGTGTTAAAGTGACGCACATCCGCCGGGCGCCGCGAGTGAATTTGAGATCTATGTTGTGCCACCGCCAAAAAACGTGCACACAATACCGAATGGTGGCGGGGCATGGGAAAGGGTAGGAAGGGGAGGGGGCGAGGGAGCCTCCCTCGAAGCGACGACAAGAGATAGGCGCTCGTAAATCCGCCCTCTCTGTGACCTTCGCCACTCGCCGGCGAAGCTTCTCCTAGAGCGCCTGCTGCTGGCACATGCGCAGTTGGGATCAATGCGAGCCACGACTGTTGCAAAGCGCTGCCAGTTGAGTCATAAGAAAAAGAAGCAGTGTGACAACGGGGAGGAGAGGGAAGGGTGGGGGGGGGGGGGGGAGGTGAGGAGGGAGCGCTAAGTCCAAAGTTCCAAGCTGTGAGGAATAACACAGACTTCAAGGTTACAGTTTACAGCAACTATTCGCCTCTCTCCTCTCTCGTCTTTCTCTTCGTTCCTGCTTTTACAGGGTAGCCAACCGAATGCTTTTCTGGCAACATCCCTACCTTCCTTTCTTCCTATTCTCTCTCGTACCCGCCGGGGTGGCTCAGTCAGCTAAGGCGTTGCGCTGCTGAGCACGAGGTAGTGGTATCGAATCCCGGCCGTGGCGGCCGCATTTCGATGGAGGCGAAATGCAAAGACCCCGTGCTTGCGTTGTAGTGCACGAAACCAGGTGGACAAAATTAATCCCGAGCCCTCCACTACGGCGTGCCTCATAATCAGAACTGGTTTTGGCACGTAAAACCCAGAAAGAAAGATTCTCTCTCGTTCTTTCTCTAGCCCAACTGTCTTAAAACGTTCCTCTACGCTACTCTCCAGCACCTACGCTCCAGAATATAATTCCAAGATACGCCAGCGCAAAGCTCCACTGTACTCAACTGAAGTGGACACTGCTCCAACGACTCTCCTCAGCGATATCAGAGCTCACCCTGGTAACCAGGCACCGTGTAGCCCCTTAGTGTCTATGGTCCAAGGCACTGACGTGGAACCGCGGAGAAGCGTCACTGAGACGTAGTGTCTGCTTTGGTTGAAAGCGGCTCTTGTCCTACTCTCGGTGGAGGCGAGGAAGAGCTTCAAGGCGAAACCTGTTTTGAACATGCAGCATGTTTAACGCTCAGGAAGCAATTCGAAGCCGTACGCTTGTGCAGAAACCGCATTGAACGATTCTGCGAGGCCAGATCACCACAGTACGTTTTCTAAACGGTACCGCATGTCTTGTTTTGAAGTTAATAAAGAACTCGTTCGCCATGAAATGAGTAGTCAAAAGATGAGAATACATTTATTAAAGACTTGCGGCGAAATTTGATGAGGGAATAATGGACGCTAAATACGAACGCATGACTTAGCGCTCGTATATATTCGCGAACCTACGAGTCCGAGCTTGATTTCCTTTTGCCCTTTGTGGACAGATCTAACATACGTAGTGTGGCCATTTCAGTTGGCAGCGCTTCTTGTCCCCTTGTCTAAACTTTCACCAGTTATCTTATTTTTTAAAATTACTCTTTAATGAGAGTATCGATGACAAACGAACAAAATTACGAATGGACACAAGCCACCGCCGTAACAGTTTTGACAGAAACGCGCTTCCGCTACGCCACGTCCGCGAACAGCGATGATGATGTGTGTCAGTATGCGTGCAAGAGTTTGAATAAGGGTTTGGTTCTGGGCCACAATTGCCTGGCTTGCGCATTGCATACTTCGTGTTTGCTCGTTTCCTTCCAGTGGATAGGGTTTTCATTCCGGCGTAGCTTGAAACAGCGTATACATGAACATGTCCATGGTACACCGTTATCGTACAGAAAAAAAAAATAAGAAAGAAGAAAGAAAGAAGAAAGAAAGAAAGAAAGAAAGAAAGAAAGAAAAGAAAGAAGAAGAAGAAAAGAAAGAAAGAAAGAAAGAAAGAAGAAGACGGCCAGAGAGAAAACGAACACCGCGCTTTTCTCCGTGGTTGTCTTCTACACCGTCTCGAGTTACGTGTCTGCACTCGCTTTCAAAATAACATGGCGCGGGCGTGTGGCATGCTTCGTTGTTTGTGCCAGTGCCACATTATATTGACGCGCGGCATAGTACATTAAGCTTTGCCATTGATGTTTATTTTATTACTTATTTTAAGGCTCTGCTGCCATACGCATGCACTGCATATACAATTGCTATTTTGTTTAACCCTTAGAGCGACCTAACAGTTTCGTCCCGGTGTATTGGCACCACCATGATTAGCCACCACTATGGTGCATACGTGCGAGCTAAATCTTATAATCTCGAAAATGCGCTGTGCTTCACGTCGCGAAATGAATGTAGCGACAGCTCACACGTAACGGAACGCCCGCGCGAGAACTTAAGGGAACTGAAGGGCTCAATTTATAGTCACTAAGGAAAGCACAGTGAAAGCTAAGTGCTTTTTTAAATTGAAGTTAACCGTGTTATTAAATGTTATTGAGGAATATGTTTACAATTACTTTCATAATAATAATAAAGAGAAAGGCAAATGAAATGCGAAGAAAAGGCAACCTTGCCGTCGGAATAGGATTCCGCACGATGCGGAATCCTATTCACCGCCGCACGATGCGGCAAGATGCTCTATTGAGTGAGGGTGGAGGCATTGTGTCCCTCTATTCACTTCGGTATTCACGTAGCACTCATAGCATTAGCCCTGGGAGTTTTAGTCAGCGCCACAAGCGGCCACGGCGACGGATGTGTAACACCTATTGAACCGCGAGTATCACGTAGTACGTGAAGTTATGCAAATAGCGTGCTTGCTTTCAGCCATCACGTCACGCAGGAATGCCTAAATCCCATCAAATGCCAAAATCAAAGGAATAATAATAATAATAATAATAATAATAATAATAATAATAATAATAATAATAATAATAATAATAATAATAATAATAATTTAATCAACGAATCATTTATTTATCGAACCCAGGAAGAACCATGAGGTCTAAGTACTGGTGCACGCATACATCAAGAATAAAAAAACAAAAAAAAAAAAAAAACATTGAATAAAAATTACAATCTTGACGAGTGTACATACACCAAGACGCAAAATGAATACAAAAAAAAGGAGAAGGGCCGGTTAACCATATGTGAAACTATGTCACAACAACGCAAAGCTCGGAAAAGAACAATGACAGCGAGTTATGAAAAAAAAAAAAAACAAATGTCGCAGGTTCTAGAGGCGAAGCATCAATTTCGATAGCAAATTAGTAGACAGCTATATGGAGTAGGGATAGTAGCTTTATCGGCTGGATAAACTTGGACACATTCGCTTACTAACTGAATTAACAATCGTGGTGTCAGCGTGCACACGCAAACATGAATAGCCTCCTGAGTTCCAGCTATGGAGATTTGGGACAACAAATACTCCATCACTATGCCGTCCTCAGCGTATTTTTTCCCCGTAAACACCAGTTGTCCAATATTTTGGACACCTACTAGTGCCATCTATGAAGTTTTGTCGAAGTTGCGCCAGCAGATCCGGAAATAAAGGAGGCGACATGGGGGCGTTCAGCGGAGCGGCCTTCTACTGCGGTGTTGTTCAAAGCATTGTTTGACCGTTTTACCGTGTTATTTATGATTAACTGGAAAGGTAAATAATACAGGAAGTATGCTGAATGGAAATTTTTAGTTGCACGTACGCTTGCTTTTCTCTGCTGTCATTTGATATTGCACGTCCAACAAATTGGACACTGGCACTCAAGACCGTCATTGCGAATGTACGGACGTCACGTGCATTGCATTAAACGCGCGTTCATTTCGGTGTCATGCGAAGTTGCTTTGTGCTTGCTTGTCTTTTAAGTGCAAAGCACGCGAGGAGCCCGGGCTGTCTGCGTGGCATGTCGTGGTCACGCGCAAGAACACAGTCAAAAAAAGTGCAGAATTGATCAAAACTGGTTCAAAATAAACTAACATGATTCAGAATAATCAAGCATTAAGCGCAATAATTAGCAAAAAATCGTGAAATTCATTAAAATCATGTAATTTGATCGCATGTCATCATGGCCACGCGTAGCAAAGGCTTTGGCTCCACGTGCGTGGTGGTTGCGCACCAGTTGTGCCTTAGCACAGGTGTCAAAACGAATGATGGATTGCTAAACACAAGATAAACACAGGATAAAACAAGATAAACACAAGGAAAACACAAGGCAAACACCGGCGAATCACTGCTTCGCACTTCCCCAGCTTTCACGTTGAGTAGAACTGAATTACCGCCGAGTTTACCAAGGCCACTGTACCCAAATTTCTTTTTATGGCGTCCAAGGATTAAGTGCCTCTTTTTTTTGTTCAGGGGACAGGCCTCGTGTGTCGGATGACACGACGGAGCAGACACTCCAGGGCAGCTCGTCAGACCTCGACTTATCGGACAGCGACGATGACACTATCGCTGATCCGAGCTCTTCTGCGCCCATTTAGGGCCAGAAATTAGGGCCCACTTTTCTTCATATTCTATTTGATATTTGTAAAATGTTGATTAATAAATGGTTCTTCCAGCATTGGTAACAATTTTCTTCTGCAAAGTAGCTTTGCGTTGCTGCAAGCCCACTACACAATTTACCTGATAAAGTTCCAGTGTCCAATATATTGGACATCATGCCATACTAAAACGATGGACATTACTGAAATAATAAGAGTCAATTTTCATCGTTGTTGTCTACACATCATATCTTAAAAGTTTCAGAAAAATCTGTGAACCTAAATCCAACCCGGAAGTCAGGAGGATAGATCACACTCGATGACCGCAGACAACCTCTGTCAAAGCGCTAGCGCGAAGGAGCGCGGCCACCGCAGCGAGCGAAGGTTCGTGCGGTCTATCGCTTCAACGGAAACAGGGGCGCTATAACGTAAAATTATTCCAAACTGTTTTGATTCCAATTTCTGCGATCAGCCTCCACGATTGGTCAAAACATTTTCGGGCCACTCCCAACTTCGCCTGTCTGTCACGCGACGTCACGCAAACCGCGATAGCTTCCCATCTTATATAATGTGTACGCACTGATTATGCATAATTAAACCACACAAAAGAAAAATAATCATTCCTGATTCGACGCCTTTTCACCTTTAGCCCTCTGCTATTGGTCCAATGTTTTCTGGCTACGCCCACTTCGCCTGTCTGTCACGCGACCTCACAAAACCGCGAAAACTCACCACGTCAAAGTGACGTGTATACGCGAAAAAGAAATGCGTTAATATGCCGAGCAAAACTGAAAATGTTTCTGAATAGCCACGGACTGCCCCGTTCCGAAAGGAATATAAGATGGCTGTCCACCGATCGCTCAGGCCCTCACTACTCGCACCTGCCGGTGAGCATGTATTTATTTGCGCATGATAAACTGTTTTGCGTGGTAGGACAACTTTATCGAGCCTATTCGGCATGCATACGACATCGCTCTGCCAACTCTTCCTTGCTGAGGATCCGTTTTAGCGACAGTCTTATCCTTCCGTTGCACGTCACCGCGATTTTCGACCAGCCACCGCAAGCTAAGTAAGGCGAAGCGGACCAATCGGAGAAGCCGGCACCACCCTTTACGCGGTTATCTATTTTCACTGTGCTGGCTCGGCCCTATCGAAACCCTCTCCACTAGAGCGTGCTCCTCGCCTTTTGTAAGCCAACTAGATAAGAAAAACCACTGAGTTTAGCCAATGTTATTGGTTTTGAAAGCGAACAAAGGTGACCGCCCGATGCTTGCGTCGGTGGTTACGTAAATTTGACGTCAGGAGTTTGAAATCAAAACAGTTTCGAATCATTTTACGTTATAGCGCCCCAGAGCGGCAAAAGCACAGCGCATACAAAGGTCAGAGCCGTCTGGAGATTGCTTTCAAGATACGGTGCGCGCGACAGCCTGCGCCGCGTTGCAGATGGATTTTAAGATAGCTCCGTGAGCAGCAGCCGCGTAAGCACGATTTTGTCGCCGTTGGACTTTATACGGAACATCACGACGGCGACGACGGCAAAAATGCGCTTGGAGTGTCCATATAATTGCTATCGCAATAAAATAACAAGATCATGAAAGTAAGCGTTATAAAGACTGTTCTGTGGACTGTCCCAGTAGGTGAAGACAGGCGGGAACATGGAAAGGTATATGTTCTCTGGTGATCTTGCGTGGAATACGAAATATGATACAACTGAGGAGTTCGGGGCAGGTGAACATACCGCGAAGGTGTTTGAAAAGAAACAGAAGGTATGCGCGATTACGTCGGCACCGAAGTAACGGTAATGACAATAATCCAACAGTGCTAGAGCAAAATTGCCGCTCGACTGGCCGCTCGAGGCACTTGGCGTGTATACGCGGGCTTCTTTCACGCTCGAAAAAAAAAAAAAAAACTTTTATGTAGCACGTATTGAGCATCAGGAAGCTGTATGGAGAGTTTTTCATGGTGCTCTACAGTTTTCTAATTAACGCTTTTCACCTAATTGTAACATTTGGGAAGTTGTTTATTAATTGAGACTAATTATGCACATAGGCAGAATGCAAAAAAATAATCCGAGCATCTCCAACCGACGGCAAACAACATCACCTTGGTTCTTTCCAGCTACGTGGCATTTGCATATCTTTAAAACTTAGCTAAATTTACGTGGGTCGTGTTATATACTATATGAAGGAAGTAGTTCTTGGGATCCGGTGTTAAAATTTGAAAATGTGCTGGCGCACGTAGCAAAGCAAAGACACACATTTAATTTCGACGTTTTGGCCGGGGTAGGTTTTCATCAAGATTATATATATATATATATATATATATATATATATATATATATAGAGAGAGAGAGAGAGAGAGAGAGAGAGTCCCGCAGTGATGTAATGTCGCTCGCCGTCGGCTGTCAGTTGAAGCTCCCCAGTCACTGCCAACCGTTACTACATTCATTATTGTTATTATTGTTGTAATTATTATTATTAATATTATTGTTGTGATGAATGAAATAAAAATAAAAAGGGGTCTTTTTCGCCGTATGCTGGTGACGGTTACTCTTCTTCACTTAGTCGATAAATATGAGCAAAATACTTAGCGAATGATGCAAACACTGACGTTAGTTGACACTTAAATCGAACAGAAGAAAATTTCGCTACGCAAGTACATTCCACACAGACGCCGCGAACGCACTTGCTGTTGTGCAGTCAATATTCATCAGTTATGCCAGCATTTTCAAATGGGCTCGCTGCTGTGCGATGCACCGAACCTTCTAGCAATGCTGCTGCCAACCTCGGCTCTCGAGTGTTGTTTTCAGGCCTGTATTTGACGGATCTGCATTGCAGGGGGCATCGCCGCTGCCTGCCCCTCCGTCATTCGGCTCGATTGCTATACGACGTGAAGAGGAGGTGGAGAAATGTCTCAGACGCAAATAGAGCGCAGCTTCGGAGAAAAAAAAAAAAAAAAAAAAAAAAAAAAAAAACCGTCCCAAGGTCTTCGTATTCTCGCAGAGGTGAACGGAAAGCGGGCACCCATACCGACGCAATACGGTGGCGTGTTGCTATTTGCCGCAACGGTATATACCGTTTCTGTTCTCGCTTCGGGGGATTGTGCTTATAGCAGTGTCCGCATGCAATGTCTCAGGTGGGGTAAATTGATTTCTATGCTATTGCGGCGCGTCTGCTTCAAGCACGTACTCGCTAATGCATGCGCTCAGAATATTTCGAAATATAGCCTCGGAGGGTGAGTGCTCATCAGAAGCAGTAAGCATTTTGACTAAGCTGCGAAACGTGCGAAGGACGCGCCTCCGGTAGCCTTTTTTTCTTATTTAAGTTCAATAATCTATAGGACCGTAAACCTTAGGACAACAACAGTACAACTTAATGTAGCGTTACTAAAAAGAGCTGCTATAATAAGAGGCATAAGCATAGTGAGGCGGGCGGGCGTCCGCCATTTATTTTATTTTATTGCGATAGCAATTATATGGAAATTCGAGGCGCGTTCGTGCTATGCCGTCCCGGTACCGACGGAGGTACAGACGGCAACGACGATACCGGCACCAACGGTACCGATGGAGGATTGGAAGGTCTCCAGAGACGCAAGAGGATCGCAGTGCGTTCTACCGCAAAAAATTGTCGAATTATCTGGAAACTTACAATTTATTGCCACCAGAGCAACATGGTTTTCGTAAGGGCTTTTTCTGCAATAAGGCAGCATGTTCAGACAGTTAACGATGTTTCACAAACAATAAATAGCCGAGGACAATATTGACCTAATTTCTTTAGACTTTGCCAAAGCGTGCCATAAAGTCTCGCATCCTAAACTCTTGCTAAAAATGAATGCAACCTTTAGAAATCCAAATATTACTAAGTGGTTTACATCCTACCTCCACTCTCGTGACCAGTATGTCGAAAGGAATAAAATTAATTCCAGGTTCAAACCAGTTTTGCCTGGAGTACCTCAAGGCAGTATTTTGGGGCCTCTTTTATTTATTTCTTATCTTTATTAATGATTTGCCTTCTGATATAGCCGTCCCACTAACATTGTTTGCAGACAACTATATATATATATATATATATATATATATATATATATATATATATATATATATATATATATATACGTATATATATATATATATATATATATATATATATATATACGTCATCTATAATAGGATCAAATCTTTAAGTGGCCTCAACAAGAATTTACACAAAATTCTACAATTGTACAAATTCTCCTTATTCATTCGTTTTCAAAGTGAAGAATAGTTAAGCAACATGTGAGCACGAAATTTTCTGTTGGACGTGCACTACAAGAAGAAAGTGACTTTTTTTTTTCGGCTACAAGATTTGATTCTTTGTTAAGCTATTTCTTACTTAAAATCATAAGATATATACGTAATCATAAAATATATATTGAAGCGACGTGTAATGCAGCCAAGAATTGTAACGGGGACTGCGGCCAGCCACTCGCAAGTATTTGTACCGAGAACACACGAGGCTGTAAACGTATGTATATATATACAGGGTGTTTCATACTAGCTGCACCAATTTTAAAAAATTGCCTGTGACAGATAGCACAATTAAAATCTTTGATCTAAGCTACTCGGTGAGGCAGCCATTACTTCTACGAGAAATTAAAACACCTAATTGAATAATTACCATGAATACGCTAATTAACTTTTTAATTATTTATTTTACGGCACATCTTTCAATCTACGAATTCGTTCCAAGTGGATACGCCTTGCCAACTCAGCGGCTATAATTCGTAGATTGAAAGATGTGCCGTGAAATAAATAATTAAAAAGCTAATTAGCGTAAATATGTTAATTATTCAATAAGGCGTTTTGATTTCTCGTGGAAGTAATGGCCGCCTCATTGAGTAGTTTACATCAAGGATTAAAATTGTGCTATCTGCCACAGGCAATTAAAAAAATGGTGCAGCTAAAATGAAGCACCCTGAAACACACAGGGTGTTTCATCGAACACTTTCAAAAATTCTTAGAGGTATCCTGTAGCAGATAGCCCAATTCTAGTTTATAAGCTGGTCTACTCGAAGAGGCGGACATTACTTGCACAAGAAATTGAAATGCACAATCGAATAATTAACAAAAATTCGCTAATTATAAGTTTTTAACTAATTACCTGATGACCCACATTGCAATTTACAAATTGTAGCCGTGGAGTTCGCAAGGCGCATCCACTTGGAACAAATTCTCGCGATGACACCAGTTTCGAGATATTAATTCCCGAACTTTGCGGAGAAATGCATTGGCGTTCCAGTTAGTTTCTTAAGAAAACGTCGCTGTGTGCATTCAAGCACAGAATTAACTGGAACGCCAATGCATTTCTCCGCAAAGTTCGGGAATGAATATCTCGGAACTGCTGTCATCCTGAGAAATAATTCCAAGTGGATCCGCCTTGCGAACTCCACGGCTACAATTTGTAAATTGCAATGTGGGCCATCAGGTAATTAGTAAAAAACTTAATTAGTGAATTTCTGTTAATTATTCGATTATGCATTTCAATTTCTTGCGCAAGTAATGTCCGCCTCTTCGAGTAGACCAGCTAATGAACTAGAATTGTGCTATCTGCCACAGGCAACCTTTAACAATTTTTGAAAGTGTTCGCTGAAACACCCTGTATATATACGTATATATACAGCCTTGAGTGAAAGAAATTAACTATTCGGCACACGGCTTTCGAAGCTCGTCTGATAATATTTTCTCCTTTTTTTAATTTTTCTCTGCTTGTTCCAGAGGCCGGGAGCATTGAAGAGGCTGTTCTTAACAGTGCTTTCGCGAAAGCCGGTAACTGACCAGCGATTCTAATAGCTCATCCTTTGCTGCCCTTGAGGTCGGCTGGTTACAGTTAAACAGCCAGTTACGCGATTATTATTCTTGCAGACTTACTTCTTCGTTAGCATTTTTTGCTAACGACGTGATGACATCCGTCGCTTTACACAGCAGAACACTTGACTAGCACTGCGCGCATACTTTTCAAGTAGTATTGATCCTCATGTCCTCCAGAGCCGTTTCTGCATGCGATACACGTGACGAGGCTCCTGCGACTTTTCTGCGTTCCAGCGCGCTCACTAAGAGGCGTGCAAGGACGAGAATTCTCAGCATCCTCAGTAGTATACAGGAGCGCTGAGGCCCCAGCCGATACGCGGCAAAGAAAAACAAGCCCCGATGAAGAAAACCTCACGGCCATTTAAAAATTTGACAAACACTGTAACTATAACACCGAGGATAAAGCGACGACCGCATAGAACGAATTTTTCAGCGTACTTTCAATGTGGTTTCCCCTGTACATTTCCCAACAATCGTGCTGCCATTCCGGATAAAGGAAATATGCGTTCAATGTGGTTACGATACCTCATATAGTAAGCATTTCAGGCCATAATAACTGACGCGTGCGATGCGAAACAGACGTGTAAATGCGGGCGACATGACGCCGAATATGCGCCGAAAGTGCGCGTCATGTGGTTGACGCCCCTGCAGGGAAGAAACAAGTGAGGCAGGCTTCTCCCGACAAAAACCGTCACTGTGGTAAAGCAAGCTTTGACGAACGGTTTTCTTAGCGAACCGTGCATTGCACGCATGCACACACGCACGCAGATAGATGTCTCACCACCCATTACAGCTTTATATATACCCAGTCAAGTCGGTGGGGCTCTTCAAAATAATCTGTTCGACGTCCCAAACCAACTCACGTGCTGGTGGCCGCGTGTGCGACGGATGGCGGCGCGGCGAACGGCGCTCCCGTGACGTCAGCTAGGGGACTCGCCTTTGTCGTCTGCTACACTCCGGCTATGAGTATTCAGTTGCATATTCATTCGTTTGCCCGCGCTCTAACTGCGTGCTCGGGTAGCGCGGTTCTCTCCAATCACTACCTATATTCTTCTTTGAGTGTACATTTTATAAATGTCAGCATTAGGAGGCCAACAAACGTTATATCTTTAATGTTTCTTCCATATAACCAGAGCCGTCACGGTCACGGACACGATCTCGTGATTCAGTCATATCATCACGCCGAGTGAGTAACTGCTAGAGTCTAGATAGCTCTGGAAACGAAGAGCGATCTCGCGACTTATTCGCAAAGAACTTCGCGTCGACTAAGTGGCAGTGAACTTTAACGCAAATTGTACATTTCGCGCTCCTAACTCTAGTCATTTTCTGTTGCATACATAAAGCTTTTGCAGACAAGAAAATCGTCAAGTATGCTTAAAACTTCTTGCAAATAAATCTCATTACCAAAATTGAACACGAAAATTTTATGTTCATCTTGGTTAGCATAATTAGAGTATTTTTGTTCAACGCACTTTTAGACGACCGGACAACATTAAGGAAAGATCACTCAAGCAGTGCATGTAAGAATAAATATATTTTGGTAAAAGAAAAACATAGAACTACCTGTCTTTAGGAGGCAGCCGTGGTGCGTAGGGCATTTTATTGCACCTGTGCTGCGTCCCGTTCTCTGTCCTCGTCTGTTTAGCGCACCATGCTACTTATTTAGTGAAGTGCCAGCAAACCCAAACTCATTAATTTCCTTATCTTAGTTTCAAATGCGCATGACGCACTCAAGTAACAAAATATATTGCGAAGAATTCACGAATGATCGAAGTAGATTTGGCCAAGGCTGTCGCTTGTTTTTGTTACCCGATAGCGCTAATTCGTATCGCTATACGAATCTCCCCGCGAACTGTGGCCGCTGCCTGGCACAATGCGACGAAAGAGTCGGGTTACGGTGAGCAGACTAATGTGCAGGGGCCGAGCTGAGTCATGGTGACCGTGTCATGGTGAAAGTAAACAAGTTTACTTTATTTCGCAGGTCAGCACTGCAGTACCAGATCGTGCATAACTGTCTGCTTTGCCCACTATAGTTTTGTACGCCCTTCTACCAGACGTTCCATGCATTTTATTACTGCCGAAAACCTGTCGATGGGCGGTCAGCGTTCAAATGCAGGAGACAAAGCTTCGATGCGAGTTTGGTCTTTTTTGTGGTATTGAAACCAACTTTGTCTCCTTTTTTTTTTTTTTTTTTTTTTTTTTTACAACTGCCGGAGAACCTTACTATTGTAAGTGAAAGAGGCCTTCGCTGGAGAAGGGAGAAGAGAAAGAAGGGGGTGACAGAGAGAGAGAGAGAGAGAGAGAGAGAGAGGGGTATAGAGATGTGCATGGACAGTATTACAGAGTCAAAGGCGCTCTTCACAATTGTCAGATGTTCTCAGAAAGCACAAAAGTGCCTTCACTGCCTTCTGAGCCGTTGCTCGGTGGGGACGGTGTTCTAGTATTGTCTGTTCACTCAGAGGACGATGAGTGAGTGAGTGAGTGAGTGAGTGAGTGAGTGAGTGAGTGAGTGAGTGAGTGAGTGAGTGAGTGAGTGAGTGAGTGAGTGAGTGAGTGAGTGAGTGAGTGAGTGAGTGAGTGAGTGAGTGAGTGAGTGAGTGAGTGAGTGAGTGAAATAACTTTTTATTAGAGGTCCGGCGAGGACGCGAACTCGTCACGCACCCGGCTAGTCCCACGTCGGGACCGGCAGGTCTAGCCCACCGGCCCGGTCGCGGGCACGCCGGACAGCCAGGATTTGCTTGTCTAGAGCGGGGCTACGCAGAAGCGGGTCCCACTCATCCTTGCTGAACTTGGGGTATCTCGACCCGCACTCCCAGAGCATGTGTGCTAGAGTGGAGGCCTGCCCGCAGGACGGGCAGGCGTCGTCGCTATATACGTCAGGGCAAACTTCGTGCAGAACGGCCAGACACGGATATGTGCCGGTCTGTAAAAGTCTAAGCGAAACAGCTTGCGCCCTATTCAATTTGGGGTGATGGAGTGGAAAGACCCTTCTAGACATGTAGAATTTTGTAACCTCGTTGTGAGTAGCGGGAGCATCCCTGTGGCCGTAGGGGGGAGGGGTGTCAGCTCTCCTTACAGAGGAATCGCGGTCGGTGAGGTCGCGCGCAGCCTCGTGAGCAGACTCATTGAGGTTTGGAGGAGCACCCTCGACCGACCGTATACGTGAGCGGGAAACCAGTGAATCGAATGATGCGTGAGAGCATTCGGATTGGAGACGCTAAGAAGACGAGCAGCTTACTCGGCGATGCGACCCTTCTGAAAAGCCCTAACTGCCGTTTTGGAATCGCTTTAGATCTCAGACCCACGACCGCCTAGCAGGGCGAGGGCGATGGCGGCTTGCTCAGCGACTTCGGCGTCTGAAGTGCGAATTGAAGCGCTATTGGAAAGCTTGCCGCTGGAGTCGACCACGACGACGGCAAAGGTCTTTCCATCGCTTTACTCCGCGGCGTCAACGAAGCGTGCTCTGGTACCTTGTTGCTTGATCTGTTTGAGAATTGCTACTGCTCTCGCCTTGCGTCTGCCCTCGTTGTGGACGGGATGGACGTTTCGAGGCACGGGGGCCACTTCGAACTTGTCTCGAATGCACCTACGGACCGGGGTACTGACCCTCGAAGATACCACAGGAGGGTAACTCAGCTCTTCGAGGATGCGTTTACCTGCCGCTGTGGTGGTCATGCGAGCGAGTTGCGCGCGTTCTTGGGCTTCGGTAATCTCCTCGGCGGTGTTGTGTACCCACAGCTTGAGGAGATCTTCGATATGGGTCCTAATGGGTAGCCCGAGAACCGTTTTGATTACTTTGCGGATGAGAGCATTGATCTTGTCTCGCTCCGCTCTGAGCCAGTTGCGCATAGAAATCGTGTACGTGAAGTGGCATAATACGAAGGCGTTGATCAGGCTGAAGAGACTGGCTTCCTTCATGCCTCTGTGTCTGTTTGCGATTCTGCGAACGAGGCGGAAAGCGTTGTCCGTCTTTGCGATGACCTTGCGGAGAGCCGTTCCGTTCCCGGCGTTGAATTCGACAAACATGCGCCCAGGACACGAATGACGTCGACCCTGGGTATCATCCCTCCGTCACAAGTGTGAAGACTGATACTGCTTTCGGAGACTGGCTTCCAATCTTTGGGTCTTCCTCCCTTCCCTTTTCTGTAAAGCAGAAGCTCCGACTTGGCGGGGGAGCACCGAAGTCCGGTGGGGCGGAGATACTCCTCGATCACGTCGATCGCCTCCTGCATGGCTTCTTCGACTCTGCCCTCGCATCCCCCGGCGCACCAGATGGTAATGTCGTCGGCGTATACGATGGTGTGCTTGGCATCCTCGACGCTTACCATCCTCTCAGAAAGACCAATCATACAGCTGTTAAATAGTGTGGGGGAGATTACGGCGCCCTGAGGATCGAGTGTCCCGTCCTCCGAGGGGCACATCTTCGGAGCGGAAGTCTCCAATGCGAAGCTTGGCCTCCCTGGCCGTTAGAATAGAGCTGACGTAGCTGTGGAATCCTGAACCGACACCTAGGTCCGAAATGGTCTTGACGATAAAGGCGTGGAGCACGTTGTCGAAAGCCTTCTCGAGGTCCAGACCGAGCAGAGCCTTGACGTCTCTGGAACGGCCGTCCAAGATCTGATGCTTGATTAGTTTCATTGCATCGAGCGTCGAGAGTCCGGCGCGGAAGCCGATCATGTTGTACGTGTAAACGTCGTTGTCTTCGAGTTACCCGTTGAGCCTGTTGAGGACGACGCGCTCCACGACCTTGCCGACGCAGGAGGTTAGAGAAATCGGCCTGAGGTTCTCGATGTTCGGAGCCTTGCCGGGCTTGGGAATGAGCACCGTGCAGGCCGACTTCCTTTCTGCAGGAACCACGTCGCTCTTCCAGGACTCGTTGATCTTGTCGGAGGACGATTATCTAGTTTCCTGAATGCGTTGGACATAGACTGTCTTAGTGCTTCAAATTGAGGACAGTGGCACAATAAGTGGTCAATGTTCTTCTCCCATCCGCAGACATCACATGTAGGACTGTCAGCCATTCCAGTTAGTGCCGAATAAGCCTTCGTGAAAGTCGCACGAAATGTCTGGCAAACGTAGGATCAGCTGCTCAGCCACACATTGTCTGTTTTCACAATTTCTCCGTGTTTTCTAAGCAGGTTTGGCTTAGATCCTTCCGGACCATTTATACCTGCTTATCCACCATTTACCTAATGCCACATTGAAGCAAAATACCGCATATTGCTGCAAAGCCACTACAGCACTGCATTCATTAACGCCACCGCAGCGACCACTTAATTTCTATAGGGCGGCATCAAACGTCTTTCGCGATATGCTGAAAGCGATGGACGGAAACAAAATTGAAATGTTTGTGGTCAACAGAGGGTGCAACCTGCCACGCGGAGCGCGCCTGGTTTACAGGCGCGCTCAAAAAACGGTTTACAAGCCGTTATTAGTGCGCCACGACCACTGAACAGTCTAGACATGCTAGCAGACGACATCAGGAGCATTCCACACTAAGCGTGGTTCCGACGGTGACTTCACTGGATTTCGCTGGGAATTGTGTTCTATAATGTTCCATACATACAGCACTACAAATTTGCAGACTCACACTTCAAAAACTCGACTAGAGCAGGTCCAAGGAGGCTCCCCCCCCAAAAAAAAATTTTTTTCGCAAGGAGAGGTTATGTTTTGAAAATGATGCCAGGCCACCGCCATCTTACTCAGGGTACGAAAATACATCATGAAATAGTAGAGAATAGGAAGCGCTTTTTTTATTTACTTCCTTCGTGTTTAAGATAGTTACTTTTGCCGTACACATCGTACTAAATTTCTCTCTTTGTGTCACTGGTTTTAAGAGGAAACCTGAAAGCCATGACACATTTTGAGGGAGATGGCATCAACACTCAACCAAATATAATATTTTAGCTAACAGCGTGCTTTTATTTTCCAATTACTCTACCATTTACACTAGCAAAACAATATCACTCTGAGTTATGAGCGGACTTTAGCTGTCACGACACTCTTTCAGGGGTGAAGTCAGGGCAAGCGGTAGTTTCACCTCTGCTGGTAAGAAGTAGCGGGAGCTGCCACTCCAGAATTTCTTAGAAAACCTAGTTGGGCAGGTGGCAGGTAGTAGACCGAGCGCGTCAATTAAGCAACGTACCTTCCCGTAACGAGCGCGCGCGGTAGCGCGGAGGACCCCAGCTGACGTCACACGCGGGAGGGCGCCATGCAATCTACCCAGGGCTATAGGGGGAGACAACGCCACATAATGGGGGAGGATCTGAACTAACTTTGACCACATTGATTTTTTTTTTTTTCAGCATGCACCCAAAGCACAATACACGATAGCCTTTGCTATCCGTCCTTGTCGGAATGCGACCGCCATGGTCAGTAATCAAACCCGCGCGACCTCGTGTTATGCTCTAACATTTTGTTATTGCGATGGTAATTTTATGGACACTCCAGGCGCATTTCTGCCGTCGCAGTGATGCTGCGTATGAAGTCCACCGGCGATCGTCGCCGCACGCCGGCATATTGGTACGCGTGCCCGCGTATGCGTATAACATCCGCTTGCAAAACAATTAATAGCTACAAAGTTCGGCATTTGGTAAGGCTATAAATGCCTGCACAACGAACGAGGCAAACCATCGTGAAGTAGCGAAGAGATAAGTCGATCGTACGCGACGTGCACGACAGGCGGGTTTTATTAACGACGAATGGCATTCGGATACAAAGCACGTGCGGCACGAAAAGAGAGAGAGAGAGAGAGAAAAAAAAGGAAACATTGGCTTCAGGCTTCGATCTTACTGCATTTGTCGTGCAGCTGGTCCGACGACGACCTCACAAATTGCCTGCGAGCGCGCGCGTGCGCCCGTGTGCATGTGGGTGCGCGTGTGTGTGCGTTCAAAAGACAGATAGCTTTTTTTATTGCGATAGCAATTATATGGACACTTGAACCGGATTTCTGCCGTCGCCGTCGTCGTCGCCGTCGCCGTGAGGTTCCGTATAGATAAAATCTTCGCCGCGCGCCGTATGCCCCAGCGGAAGCGTGCGGGGACGCGCGCTATCACGGAGAGCGAACGCACTCAATCTCCCACGCGCAAGCAAGGAAGCGGAAAGCCAGCGCCGGAGGGAGCAGGGGGGGGGGGGGCACTTCTCTGCCAACAACCGCGCTCGTCGCTCGTCCGAACAGTCTCTTATCTCTCCCACGCGCAAGCAAGGAAGCGGGAAGCCAGCGCCGGAGGAAGCGGGGGGGGGGGCACTTCTACGCTGCCAACAACCGCGCTCGTCGTTCGTTCGACCGCACCGCCTCTTATCTCCACACGGCTCTGACCTTTATGCGCCGCTCAGTTTCCGTTGAAGCGATAGACCGTACGTACCTGCTGCCAGCGTTTTGACAGTCGTTGGCTGCAGTCATTCAGCGTGATCTATTCATGTTTGTTTGTGCGCGCTCACACCACGCTTGTTCATTCAGTTAGTAATAGTCGGGCCACATTTTCCAACGCACGCTACACATGCAATGCTGCCCAGATCGGCAGTGCAGCACTACAGGTGTGTCCCTTCGCACGCGCTGCCCACGGTAAGCGCTTCTCATCAACACCACCGTTTCACACGCGCCTTCTCGTGGTCATCGAGTCTCTCTTCATGTCGGTCTACTTACGCCGCAGCACACCTGCTTACTTAATCAGCTCATGTTTACTACAATTCATATTGCTACCAAGGCCGCTCACCTTACTTCCTATGACATTGCTGTGTTGCTATCGCATTCATTGCTTCACCCTTAGGGCGAAACTGTGACATTTTTTTCTCTCGCGCCCGCTCGATCTCTAAATTTCGGCATTAAATAGTACGCGCCTTTTCTCTTTCTCGTCTCTCCTTCTTCATCAGATGACAGCTACACAATCCGTATAGCGACGTTTTGCGTGCGGCAAAGCGCGCCATCTTATCGATGGCAGAATGGCAATCTCTCCTGTGTACGGAGGTAGCATATTAAAAGATAAGGTACACTGCTGGAAGTTCACATTCGCGCAATGTTGGTTTGAGGCTGGACGATTGAATGTGTGACTGTGAAGACAGGAGTTGTCACTTTTCGGTGTTTTGTATGCTGTGCCCAATGAAAGACAGGTGACGGTGGTGATAAACAACGTTACTAGATTACTAGAACGAACTGGATGCAAATGAAACTGTTCAGAATCTATTTTGCTTCTTGATGCGATATCATTATAATGGGCGAAACTCAGACACTCTGTAAGTATCTGTCTGACGAAAAATCATATTAGGGTCGATCCCGAAGGCCTAACACAGAAGCGTCTCAAAGCGCTATAGCTGTAACAAGGTACGTGATAACAGCGAGAAACTGACACGTGACGCACGCGCTAAATGTTTCAAAGAATGACTTGGTGACGAGAAAATCATACGTGCGCAGTCGTGTCCAAAAATAGCATTAGACTACCGTGCTATATAGCATTGGGCTACCGTGCTGGAAGACGGCGGTTCGATCCGACCATCGATCACACATTTCTTTGTATCATTATAGACAGACTTATCCGCTTTGGAGGTATCTAACAGAAAAATCACACTGTGTTGAGCATGCGTGATCACGTCACAGTGTGCACGAAATCGCAACAAAGAGATACGTGGTACAGAAAGCATATCACTTTGATGAAGGTCACCCGTGATGCACAAACGCGCGCTCAGCTGTAAAAAAATTCTGGGATTTTACGCACCAAAACCACGATATGAGTATGAGGCACGCAGTAGTGGGGGATCTCTGGGTTAATTTCGACCTCCTGGGGTTCCAACGTGCGCCGAATGCGCGGGACACGGGCGTTTTTGCATTTTGCCCTCGTCGAGATGCGGCCGCCGCGGCCTAACAGAAATCGCAATGTAAGTGTGATCGTAGAGCTAGAAGGTTAGCGGTGCTAAGTTCTGGCCTAGATTTTTTTATGCAAGTGCGCATTTGCGTTTCACGATGACGCAACTGCATCCCATTCGTGGGGTACTAATTGAAGTAGCGTTAAATACTCGAGCCACCTATGTGGAAATTGAGCCTTCCACATGCAATCCTATAACGACAAGCTGAAGTATATGTTATGCACCGCTTAAGCACCCGACTTTCGGCATGGGCCTCATAAGGAGAACTGCCAGGAAGCCTTCATTTCCTCTATACTGAGAATAATAAGTGACGTCAAGCAGTGGACGGCCATTGCGAAAGAGTGCGCTGGAATCGAAACCCCCAGCTTCCGGTGTCGTCAGGGCGCTGACGGCATACGGCGTGCAAAGAGCAATCAGCTCACAGAAACTTGGTTCGTTATTCTATGGAAACTCCCCGACTCCCTTGTGCCTATGCTATATTCCTGGTCAAACATATATAGTATACTTACCTACTAATTTTCCGTAGCATATGTAACGGCAAATATTTTGTACGCTATTTTTATCTATGTGCTCATATTACCTTATTCCGCTTTTATTTATATGCGCCTTCTTGGTACAGAAATCTGGGGTCGAATTCACAAAGCTTTTCGTTCGTAGGAGCTCTTCGCTACTGGCTCGTCGCCTTCGTTAATACTATGCCCAGCATCAAGATTAGATGGAATTCGCTCTTATGAGAAATTCTAGCCTACGGGCTTCAAATGTTCTCATACGTGGTCCTCTTACAGTTCTAACATGCCTCTTGAACCTCTTGCATCTGCATATGTTACGTACATTCAGTATTGAATGATTGAAACATTCTAAAGTTTAAACTTATACAGTTTGTGCGATCTAGCATGACGTAGGACGACGCAAATGCATTTCATCTTGTCCACATTTCTGTACGACAGAGTAATCCAACAATTGCGCCAACGAGCTGCGTGTGTACATGCTTGCGTGAGCGCGTGTAGCTAATACAGAATTCTGCAGTATCTATCCTCCGCAATGGAAAGAGAGAGAAAAACCGAGACTGATTTACAAGAGCACATAGAGGTGTTATCCTGAGCTGGCATGCTACTCCAACTCCAGGTCCCAGTGAGTGCTGTTGCTAATTCAGCAACATACGTGGTCCTGTTACAGTCCTGTTACAGTTCAGCGAAAGCGCGCGAGGGACGCGCGCTTTCGCGGAGTGCGAATGCACAGCGGAGAGCAAACACGATGTCTCCGGTCATGCGAAAGGCCGTGCATGGGGTGATGGGAGGGAGGGAGGGGAGGCGACGTTTAGCTGCAGCACTAAATGCGTATCTTGCGACCGGGCGCAAGGGGAACTGGCGACTCAATCTCCCACGCGAAAGGAGGAAAGCGGGAAGGCAGCGCGGAAGGGAAGGTGTGCGGCTTCTACTCTGCGAGGAACTTGTACTTTGCGCGGCTTAGGGCCGCGCGCACCGTATGTTGAAAGCGATCGCCACACCAAGTTGGTTCTATTAACGTTGCTCCAAACGGCTCTGACGGCTTTCTTGGGAGCATCCCCGTTAGATTCTATGGCAGTCGGGCAAGGTAGCATGGCATCGTGAATCGAAGTGCGCTGGCATTGTGCTATCTCGGAGGCACTGGCCTTGCGCGCATTTGGATATTGTCAAGAGGTCATCATGTTACAGTGGCTAGAATAGTTGCCATGTGCCTGCTCTTGGTGAAATTGAGGTCATTGTATTGCAGAAGTTATCGAACTCTTTCAGAGAAAAAACAACCATAGCCTGCCTGTAGGGTCGATCGCCAAAAAATACAATATTCCGCGAGACATCGTTTGGAACGCTACAGCAGATTCCAAGTACTGCAATCAAAGTATGCAAGTATTAGTAATCACTTACCCGCCTACACGTGATTTCAGGAGGCTACCTTCATTTGTTTTGATAGCGGAGCAAAGGGCGAAGATTTCGCTATTAGCACTCCTTACCTCTGTAGTAAGATAATTGCACTTTGTCGAAAGGTGTCACATGTCTTCTCGTAGTACATGTCTTCATGTAGTGCTAATTGAAGGTCTTTACGATTGGTTGAGCTATTTTAGGAAAAGAATTTGCCAATGTGTAGGATTCAAGAATGCCAAGGCATGAAAATAAGCTCGAGACTGTTTGGAACGCCCATGTGCACATGAAGAATATTGAAGGCCACAGACTTGATTACTTGTTTTTCTTGTGCAAGCTTCCAGAAACTATGCTGCAGGCAATTGTTACCAATTTTTTATAAATATATTTTAGTGTTGTTTTATTAAAGCATTCCATGGCATTTTGTGCTTATGCTGGGGTCATATAACCATTCCACATTTGTTATAATTAAGTCCAAATTATGTTATTTACAAATTTGTCACACTTTCACCACTTCTCCAACGCGTTAGATGACGACAAAGTAGGTCGAGCCTATCTAACCGTCTGCACCGGGACTTTCATACAGCATTACTGGCCAATAATATTCGGTTGGACTAGCATTCAAATTTTTCCATACAAGTGTTTTTACATGCAGGTGCCACCGCACAGTATGCTTGGAATAAAATCCTAGTCTGATAGTTTGAAAAAAAAAAAAAAGAAATAAATTAACTCGTGAGAATGTGGATGCTACAACACAAAAGAATGTCATCACTCTAGGCACAGTTCGCAGATGCTACCTAGTGCTGGCAAAGCCACTCTGTGCCCTACTGACTTGCATTTGCTCTCATCTTTTGGATCTCGCAACATGGCCATTCCTCTGCATGCACCTTCAACTTGTCTCCACATAGAGTTTCCGAATACAACACTACTTTTCATTATAAAGGGCACATGCCACCTTCCAACCTCACAACAGCTATGACGCCGTGATGTCAGATTCGCGGTTGTATCTGCAGTTACAACCACTGAAGCAGCGCTCTGAATTTTGGTAACACTTGGCAGAAGATCAATAGCTTTTGAGCTACTCCAGGTGCCGTGCTTCTCCATGTCATACTTATGACAACTTAATTCTCAATGCTGTATAAATAGTTGACTGCTGGTAATGGCTTCCAAAAAATGCTAAACAAACGAACAGCGAAAGAGCAGGTGATGAGGGATTATGCAGAAACTTTCTAAGCAGGCTAATCAAGCAGTGAGGCACACTGCTGACCCCACCACCATCATAATTAAAGATATCATGTTCCACACAAACATAATGCCAACAAATTTTCTTTATTTACAGAGTGATTCAGAAGTCAAAGAGGAAAGAAAGAGAGCAACAATGTATAGAAAAGGTCAATTGTTTCGTGTAAATTTCTACTCTGTAAACCTCTTTGCCAACAGTGAGCCTAAAGTCAGCTTCATTACACTTGTTTGCACACAAGTTAGATAACTGCTCAGCACACCAGTCAATATCTCATCGATCATATTGTCATAAAAAATACGTCACATTTTCTTAATATAAGGCAATGCATTTCCTTCCCCAGTAAATGAAGCAATCAATTCAATATGTAATGTTTACATTTACTTATATTTTAATATTACTATAAATGACACAACGTCGGTGTATAATACATGCATTTGTATATATACAAGAGTGCATAACAACGTATATACATATAAATCTAAACGTGTATTCAAGCTTCACCATAAAAAGGGCAAAAAATGGTCCCCATATGACAAAAGAGCCGCACTTATTAAAGGGACAGCAAAAGGACTTCTAACAATGCTGCTTGTTATATCAGCGTCTGAGAGAAGAGACTGATCACGTTCAACAATTCATGCCTCATTTGATACAACTACAAATCAGCCAAGCTACACAGGACAGCCAATACTGATTCAGAGTCAAGATTAAAGTTACTGACAAAGCATCTCATGTTCCAAGAAATACTTACTCATGTAAAGGGTGCCTGCTAGTCTTGTACAGTTTTATCAATCCAGAAAGAGACATGTGTTAAGGCATAGAGTTAAGCACTTTAACACCAAACTGCAATTACCATCTCTGATCAGGCACTTTCACCACAACTGCTTTGGGAAATTAATTATTTGGACATGACATGAAATGGAAGACCATGATTTAAAGATTCCAGTTGTCGAAGCTGTTGACGGCGACTGTTTCGTCCCAGGAGTGCAGCCATGAATGTAAGGCACGTGGGTTTCAGTTCTCATTAAAAAAAAAAAAAAGTCTACAAATTATCACAGACTCGCACATTCGCACAGTGCGACAATGCACTGATAAAATATATAAAGGTTCGCTCACTGAAGGCACTTGCAGGTTGTGTTGGAGGCAAACCCTTATTTATACATACATGGTAACACACAAAACGTTCATGGAAGCATATTTTTCTAGAAGCAGCTGAAATTACCAGACTAGAACAACGTAAAGGCCCGGAGGAAGCAAGCACTCTCAACATCATATCTCTGAAAAACAGAGTACACCTTAAAGCGGCGGTATGATACCACACAGCAAGTGGCAGCTTGAGCACAAAGACATGAAGCCGTATGAGAAACAGCAAGAAACCAACCAAGAAGGCACACATACGATGTGAAACAATAGGCTGTACAAGACATGAGAAAAATGCTCGCACAATTCGCTATAATGCCATGTTAAAGATGCATGAAAATCTCTTGAATAATCACGAAGCACACGCCAAAATGTCGATATTAAGCACCTCAATAACAGAGGTGCATTGCTCGATGGCCTTAGTGGCGCGGCACATGAAGTGAGTGACCAGTGCACACAATTAAAAACTGTGAGGTGAAATGCATGCATCTATGCAACCTCTATATTGTTTAGAAAGGCCCACATGATGAAATGGTTGCCAAGCAGCCTAGTTATCGCATTGTAAGATTCAATGGAAGTCACAGGTTGCTAGGCTGAGGGACTTGGCTTGAAACGAATCAAACGAAAAGTACGCAGATTAATGGAATGAGACTGGAAGCCCTATACACACATCAAACTCTTCGGCAGAGGACTTTGGTGATGCAGGATGAGAATCTCAGCATGAATGACAACTGTTGCCAAATGGTAAGCTCGGCTCATATCGGCACTGTAAGCAGGAGCATCATTTGGTTACGATAACTGCTTTAGATAGATAACACATGAACAAGTGCGCAATTACTGCTAATTCTCAGCACTTTCTGCAGCCCCTGAAAAGGCAGGCTCATTATTTGATCAGGTAACTGCTTAAGAAATGAGAATGATGAACATGGCCTAAGGTAGCATGAGTTTTAAAAATCGCAAGCACATCGCAAGTAAGCAAGCTCCTCCCAGGGCTCAATAAATACATCCCACTGCCACCTACAGGTAGTCCCCTCTATCCCCATGTCTAGATCAAATGCCAGTCCTTTGTGAGCACACTCAAAAGAGTGTCCTTTCTGCTAGACGTTGCTAGTTCAGAGAGTGGTTATAGTAAGATGTTGCTATCCAGAAACTTCAATTCTAATGCTGGTAAAAACATGCAGAGTTCTGTTGCATTCATTACATGCTTAGCAGAGAAATTCTAGCAGAATGTTTGCACATAACAACGTAAGCACACTAATTTCATTATGCTCTTAATTCAAGCAGTGCCAAGGCTTAACTCAATGTTAATGGCTCTATCAACACAGGATTGAATCACCAGCATTAGTGTTCACTGATTTTGAGCCCCAAATATCGAAGTCAGCCAGACACCACGACACACATGCAACCTTCCCCAGAGAAATGGATTTGACACCTTTCACATGCGTTAACGGTTCTTGTAACTGTTTAGAAGTACATTGTCAACACCAATCCACTTGCATGTCTAAAGTTCAAAAAAGCTTTTCATGACAAACTTGGTTTAGTTGAAGCCTTACCAATATGCTTTCTCCAACTGCTGTATACGTATCTGCATGTCTGGTTGTGCTGAGTCTTCAGACTAGTGCCTATCCCCATAATTTGCACTTGAAAAATGCCTCTGCAGTACAATAAGGCACACTTATATGAGTACATACACAGCTTAGACAGCCAGCCTGAGCTGGAACAGATTTCTGGTTAAGCATGCAAAGCTTTTTTCGAAATTCCATACAGAAAAAGTAACAGCTGCACCCCATTTCAATACTTCTAGTTGAGCACAAACTTCTACCATGGCCAAATAGGATACCACATAACAAATCCTCCTACATCCCCATGCCATGCACGGGAACAAAGCGTATTCACAGCAAGAGCACTATGTAATCACGCTGGGCTGCTGGGTGGACTTGAAAAGGTGTTAATAATTTCTGTGATTGTAACAAATGTCCCAGTCACAAATCCCAGCACTCCGAGTACACAGATGAAGACGTTCTTGACCCATAGCCAGCTCCACATTAGTTTACCCTGGTCACCCTCCCACATTGTGAAGAGCTCGAATAAGGGAGGCAAGATGAGTGCCAGGCTGCTGCTTGCCAACGCTCCAACCAGTGGGATGAAGAGATCTAGCCTGGGCACTGCAACGGCCAGCACGACTGCGCAGGTAAAAAAGGGCAACACTTTCAGGACACTTCAAGGACAGCAAATAGACCGATTTAATAACGAGTTTCACTAAGACAGTGCTACCACAAAGAATGTTGGTAATTAGTAGAGCAACTATAGTCCTTAGCTGACTGAAGGGCAACTAGGATTTGCAGCACATAAGTTTGATGCTACTGTGACCGTAGTTGAGAGCACGAAACTGGCTTTGTCCTGTCCATTCTTTCCATTATGCTGATGAGGACGTTGTGTCGTCAGGCCTCCTCAGGCCACCTGCTGGTGCATTGCTCACACTGAAGACACTCCAACGGCTAGCGTATTGGCTTATGTAGCACGGCATTTTGAACGATGAAGTAGTTCCAGTAAATGAATATCTGTGTCATGTGGTCAAACAATAAACTGCAACATAACTGTACTAGATACTGATATATATATATATACTTACAAGTATCTCTAAGGCACACAGAACTACTAAAAAGTGTACGTGATATTCAATGGTTTCATCATAGAGATGTAACCTCCAAGTTGCTGAACAACATTAGATGTTACATAAAAACATTGTCAACATGTGCCATGATAGCCCAAGGAGTGCCTACATTTTTAAAGTGAAACTGCCCGCCACTACCATCACCCAGATGAAATTTCATTTCTCGTAATGGGCACTCTAGAGCCAAGAGCACTAAACATTGGGCTACGCTGGCAATCTGCACTTGGGAGCCAAGAGCACTATCCACTAGGCTATTGTGCAACATTTGCACTTGGTAAACTGAGCAACGTTTTTTGCAATACGCAAACTCTGAATGAGGGGTGCTGTACTTGTATCTTGGAAGCCAGGACAGGCAATTTAGTGCAGTGGATGAAGCTGACGTATACACTGTAGAGAAACAATTCTTGAGAATGGTGTCCTCCGCTGCGAGAGCCAGCTGTTGTCGCAGCAACATGTAGTTAAATGACACAGGAATTGCTGAAGACTGTCGTTTCTTTTAATGTTTAATTTCATCCTCCCATTTCTCTCTTACCATGACCGACCAGCTTAACCTTTGATATGAAAGACCAGAAAAGTGATAAAAAATATTCTACACTATGTAGCATGGTTCATGAGACGCATTCTCCAAAAAATATGCTGGCAAAATTGTACACAATGCAGCTGGCTTTGGCATTCTGTTCAAAGTTGCCCTGTACCCAAAGTATAGCAGGAATGCAATGAAGACTACGATGGCACCATGTCAGTGGCAGTGCACTTGCACTCTGAATGTAGTGACATTCAGATATCTATTATACCAGGTGTTTCAGCAAACACTTTCAAAAAATTTTAAAGGTTGCCTGTGGCAGATACAAAGTTCCCAACCTCTGAAGCTAATTTTCTCTTAACTCAGATAGAAAAATTCCCTAATTTCCCTATATTTAGGCAAAATGCGGTTATTTAGTATGTTCTCTGTAAGATAAACTGTGTTTGTGCTATGCAAATAACCTGCAGATTTTAGTTTAAAGACTTATGTATTCGTTGGAAAAGATTTATTGAAGTCACTGTGCTTAAGCTGAATGATGTCACATTGCAAGTTGCAATGCTTGCAACAGCAATTATTTGCACACAGCCTTAACAATGTCAAATGTAGGTGCAAAACTTTAGTCAAATGCACATTCATATGAAGGAGATGGCCGCGCTCCTTCATTGAGCAGTTGAAACACATCCATACATAAAGGGGAAAAAATGCAATGAATGTTAAAATTAATAAAGGCCATATTGCTTGACTGGAGGCATGCATACGACGGCTCCCACTCGTGTCACGTAACAGGCTCCAAAAAAAGTATGAGTGGTCGATAGATCGTTCATCCCAAATGGTACGTCTCACGAAGTCACCTAGTGTCTTCGTGAGCAATTTGTACTTTGTAAGACATTTCTTGACTTCGGTTCTGCTCTCATCATACTGTCAGTTCCTTTGGCCAGCTGCAGATAAATATTTCATTAAAGGTATGCAGAAATTGACAGCATAGCTACCGTAAAATTCCGAGCAAGCGCCCCCACCCGTGCAAGAGCTCCCCCCCCCCCTAACTTCACTGCTAATTTCAAGTTTCCGCGCCGTTCCGGGAAAGCGCCCCCACCCCCTCTCGCTCTGCGCTGGTCTGCCACATCCAGTCCACGAAAATAATGGCAAATTCGGCAAATCGCACCGGTGCGCATCGGGGCGCCCCAATGAGCCATTTCATCGAATCATGGTCGTACCCGGGCGCCCCAGTGGGCACACGAGTGCATCGGGGCGAACTGCGGCTAGCGGTCCGTAGTTCATGGACCGCCGGCCGACGGTGAGATCTGCCTGTCGCACGGCACAGAGGAGTTCCCTGCGGCACAGCGACGTGGCCACTCGGTGACAGAGGAGTGCTCGCGGCTACGCTCTGGCATTGCCGGCAGCTTCACCGCTGCTAATCACTTGCCACCGATGTCGTCGCTAGGCCTCTTTCAGTTCACTTCGAATCTGTAGCAGACGGCGCTTCAGCATGAACCGTCGACGCTCCCAAGCAGCAATGTTTTGTTACCGTCGTTGCCGCTTTACCCTCTCCTCGCAATAATTTCACACGATGAAGAAAACATGCTGATATTTACGGCGCCACCAGCTGCGATGCGAGCATGGCCGAGCCGCGGTTCGCTGTTCGCCGTCGGTAGCCATGCACTGCAGCTGAGCTTCACTTGTATGAACTCTCATTAGTGCCAAATTTCACCGTGGACATGGTTTTTAATAAAGTGAACATTACGCGTCACTTTACTCTCGCGGACATAATTTTGCCTGGAATAGAAGCTGCATAACCAATGTTCGCGTCGCCGGCCGCGGTGACGTGCCGGTGTAGCGTCGTTGCGCTCTTTCTGTAGTTCTTTCGGTGGTTTTGAGTAACCACCACTAACAAATATTTGGCTTAATAAAGTTCATGTTCAATAAAATTTTGATGCTATTCTCACCCTGCGGGAAAATTTTGTCGTGGCCATCTTGAATTTTGGTGCCGCTCGGGGATAGTGCCCCCCCCCCTAACTTTGCCGGTAATTTCGACTTGCTCGAGGGGGGGGCGCTTGCTCGGAATTTTACGGTAGGTACGAATGGCGACAGATCAGTAAGTGTGGTCTGTTAACTGCCGCTGGGCATCCACACCTCGTCGTTTACTTGACAATATGCGGTCACTGAGCTGCTGTACAATTATAGTAAAGTTATACTTAGCATGCCAATGCGAAGGTAATTTGCGGGGACTAAAATCAAAACACGCCATCACCTTTGTAGTTCCATCGCGTCAGTGGTTTCTTTCCTCTATGTGTAAGAGGAAAATTTCCCAAAATTTTGACAAATTTCCCCTTTTCCCTAAAGACAACCTAAATTCCCTAGATCTAGGGACATTTTCCTAGGGTTGGCAGCACTAGGCAGATAGCACAATTCTAGTTCATGAGCTGGTCTACTCGAAGAGGCAGACATTACACATAAAGGTGAAATTCATAATTGACTAATTAACAAAAGTTCACTAATTACGTTTTTAACTAAATACCTTATGGCCCATATTGCAATTTACAAATTCTAGCTGTGGAGTTCAGAAGGCGAATCCACTTGGAACAAATTCTCAGGATGACACCAGTTTGGAGATATTAATTCCCGAACTTAGCGGAAGAATGCATTGGCGTTCCAGTTACTTTCTTAACAAAACGTTGCTTATGCATTGAAGGACAAAAGTAACCTCCACCACTTTGCCACGCACCTTCAAAGGGGGCTGACGACGTTTATTGAGAGCAGCTGGGCTCTGGAGAAAACGGCGGTGAGAGCTAACTATCGAGCAGGGCCGTTAGCATGCGCACTTCTTTCTTCTTGCGCCTCTGTGCTTGCCCTGTTCCCACTACTACAGGTGACAGTATGATACATTTTCCGGTCACTTGACCCCATGTGTAAACAAGGAAAGGCACGAGGCACGTGCGACGAGAATGGTAGCTGCCGACTGCAGCAGCATCTCCGCAATACTCGCCTGCCCGTCTCGCCCCAGAACACTAGCACACGCTCGGTTTCTTAATCCAGTACAGTCGACGACCGATTATTCGGACTTCACGGGGAAAGTAAATAAGTTCGAACTATGGAATGTTCGAAAAAATGAATGTGCCCAAAAATGACATTTTTTTTTTTTTTTACGTTTTAATGCCCCTGTGCAACAAAGAAGTGGCCGATTCGTTGCTGCACACACTTCCGCTTACGTGCAACCAACTACGGCTATATTTCTGCTATATTTCTGCCGGTTTTCTGTTGTCGCTGTACGCTGATGCAAGGACTGCAAATGCTCGAGTCAGATCCACACGGCACATCATCCAAGTTAGAGTCGCTGTTTGACGGTGGGAGAACTTGCTTAATTATTTTGTCATTGTTCAGTTCGGCACACAACACCGCGCTGTCGACGTCTGCAAAGTCTTCAAATGTAACGGCGGCAGGAATCGGCACATCGCAGCCTAGGTCATCAATGATGTCCGCATTTGAGCTCATTGTGGTAGGCGGCAGTTCAGGCTCTTCAGTTGCAGAGTCGGAGTCATTTGGACTGCGGCTCAAGGCTCATTCGGAGTCAGACTGCGAGAGGACCATTGGTGCCATTCGACGCGGCCTGTCGATAACTTCACAAGAAAGACTTCTTGGAGCCAGCAGTGTGCTCTCTGGAACGCCAACTAAACAAACAGAATGGCGAGAGCGGGCCATGCGCTGGGATGCCAGAATAGGATGTGATGATCGCGATGTTGATGCGACCTCACAATTCAGGCAAAGCCTCCAAGATCAGCATTTGTAATTTAATCTGAGGAGTAGTGCTGTGACCGAGACAAGGCCTCAGAGATTACTGTTTTCAATGTCATCTCTGAGGCCATACTTGATGTCTTATATCTCTGAGGCCACACTTCATCTCTCATTGAGGTTGCCAGAGGAGATAATGGCGGCAGAATCCGCGTACGCTACAGTCACGGATGGAGTCCGGATAATCGAATGTACCGTAAAATTCCGAGCAAGCGCCCCCACCCGTGCAAGAGCCCCCCCCCTAACTGCATTGCTAATTTCAAGATTTCGCGCCATTCTGGGAAAGCGCCCCCCCCCCCCCTCTCCCCGCTCCGCACCAACACTGGACTGCCACATCCAGTCCATGAAAATAATGGCAAATTCGGCAAATTGCACCGGTGCGCATCTGGGAGCCCCGATGAGCCATTTCATCAAATCATGGTTGCATCGGCGCAAACTGCGGCTGGCGGTCTGTCGTTCACGGACCGCCAGCCGACAGGCGAGATCTGCCTCTCACACGGCACAGAGGATTTCCTTGTGGCACAGCGATGTGACCACTCGGCGACAGAGGAGTGGTCGCGGCTACGCTCTGGCGTCGCTGGCAGCTTCCCTGCTACTAATCATTCACCACCGATATCGTCGCTAGGCCTTTCCCAGTTCACTTCAAATCTGTAGCAGAAGGCGCTTCAGAACAAACCGCCGACGCTCCCAAGCAGCAATGTTTTGTTACCGTCGTTGCCGCTTTACCCTCTCCTCGCAATAATTTCACACAATGAAGAAAACATGCTGATATTTGCGGTGCCACCAGCTGCGATGCGAGCATGGCCGAGCCGCAGTTCGCTGTCCGCCATCGGTAGCCATGCACTGCAGCTGAGCTTGACTTGCATCGGAACTCTCTTTAGTGCTAAACGTTTCACCGTGGACATGGTTTTTAATAAAGTGAACATTACACATCACTTTACTCTAGCAGACATAATTTTACATGGAATAGAAGCTGCATAACCAATGTTCGTTTCGCCAGTCGCGGCGACGCATCGGTGCAGCGTCGATGCGCGCTTTCGGTAGTTCTTTCGGTGGTTTTGAGCGTGATAAATGCCACTAACAAATCTTTGGCTTAATAAAGTTCATGTTCAATAAAATTTTAATGCCATTCCCACTGCGCTTCTTTTTTTTTTTTTGCGAGAAAATTTTGTCGTTGCCATCTTGAATTTTGGTGTCCTCCCTAACTTTGCCGGTAATTTCGACTGGCTTGAGGGGGGGGCGCTTGCTCGGAATTTTACGGTAGAGCTGGCGGCTGTCCGAAATATCGGTCGTCTTTACACATTTAGTTTACAGGGCCATTGGCGGAGCCGCGAAGCTGTCCAAATTACCGAGCATGTCCGGATTATCGGTGTCAGATTTATCAGTCGGCCACTGTACCAAAAAACCTACTCATGGATCGTTGCACACCGTATTCATCGCTAATGCCACCAACTCTATTGCGATAAGCATCTTCACCTATCTATTTCACAGAGTGTGGGGTGTAGCGCCGTTGGAAGTACTGCATGCTTTTAATAGTCAATAGGACAAACGCGTGGTTTTCTGCTGAACTTGGCGAGAAGTGAGCCTCATGTTTCACTCTGGCAGCATTGCAGGCATCATATTCCAGCTTTGCCAACTCAATTTCATTTCGGTTTGCCTTCGCCGCTGTCTTAAAACACTCCGCAATAGGAAAACGACAATGTGTATCTCGGTTCGCTTGGGTCCCATCAGCTTGACACACGTCGACGTCTCGTGCCACGAGAGGGTAAGTCAAAACTTCCTGCTGAAATGTCCTGCTCGAAGAAGCTTTGGCTTAGGCCAAATTCAAGTAACACAAACGCAAGTTTGCCGAAGCCGCAAAAACGACAACACACCTCTCAGGCCACTCGGGTCCCGCCAGCTCGGTGCGCATCAACAACTCATGCTGCAAAGATTCTTACAACGCTTTTGACTATATTAAATTCAATTCGACCTATTACCTACACACTTTTGGCACTAATATGAAAATTGCCTTCGCGCCAACATATGCCAATATTTGTATGCGACAGTTAGAATCAGCATTATGTAGATGTTTACAGTTGAGTCTGTCAAGTTTTTACAGCGAAGCTGTTATGGGCTAGGTTCCACGAGATCGTGTCCGCGTGTAGAAAAGCCACATGACCTAGCGGGACAGGAGAGGAAAAGAAGAGCTCAACCCTGTGAGAATGCTGTGAGAGGGTGCAGATGAAAAGGAGAATGGGGAGAGGGGTTGATGTAAGTCGCACCGTCCTATACTCGCATTGAAGGGGGAGAGCGTGAAGCATGGCAACCAATGGCGGTGTACGAAAAAAGTAGGTCATTGGAGGAGTGGGGTGTGAGAGGAGTTTGCGTTAGCGTTGGTTGTATATACGCAGTTTTGGTCAAGGACTCGCGTCTGGGAACGTCGTAGAAAAGCACGAGGAACGCGCTAGGAACACCGTCGCCCATGGACGTCGAGCCAGTTCTTTCAGAGCCGGGCATTGTATAGCCATCGTCTAAGTGTTAAAAAATACCCCATTGTGCTACTCGGAGTCGGCACCGAAGCCTCTTTCCCCGAGTACATAGCAAAGGGGTCGGTTTACCATTTTGTAGCCAAATTCAACATAGCAAATCCCCAATATAGCTAAACCCCAACATAGCAAATCCCACCAGAGCGCCAGCTTCGCTGGACTTCCCTCTTCACAGGGTGAAAGGGCTCTGAATTTTTAGTGACTTTGGATCGTACATTTTCCCAGTTAGTACATTTTCTCTCATGCTTCTTCTTAAAATGTGAGAATGAGGTCGAACTGCATATCCTGTAAAATGCTGCACCGCCAACGAAAACTGCCATGGGTCCCTGCCCACCGGTAGATTTAGATCCTTGGGATATCATGGTATGTACCCACCCTGAAGGATTGGCCAAGAATCGGGTAGGTCAAAGTAAAGTACAAAATAAGAGGACAACATTTTATAATAAGTAAGTTTGAATTGAAAGATAGTGATTGAAGGGCCGGCATGATTTATGAAAATGAAACATTATACCGTAACCGTAAAAATAAAACTATTCATATTTAATTTGGGTGAAAGGAAAGGAGGCTTAAAATTTTGTATTCAAAGTTAATCTAATTTAACCTAAAAGAAAATCTTGGATGGCAGTGCTAACCTTCCCATTGCTGTGTCCAAGTGTAGAGGCACCCAAAGATTGTACATTTTGAAGACAAACTAATCCAAGAAGGCAGAGTGGTTTTTCAAGGTTAGGTTTCTTAAGGTAATAAATCGTTGACAAAAATTAAAAAAAAATTTTCTCTACACATATGACAAATTGGTGAGGGTGCCAGACCAGTCCTGTGTAAATAAAAATTTAATGTAAGTACGCGACTGCGAAGCCTACTACTATTAGCAATTTTTTCTCGATTGACAAGATTACTTTTCCAGGGGTACAATAAGTGTTTAAAATCCAAGGAATCACTTATAGATGGTACAGAGAATTCTCGCAGCATCATTTGCCTCCGGAATCTTGCAGCTATGATCAAGGCTGATGTAGGGAGAATTTGAATGGCTGGGCCAACCATCGACACCTTCGCCAATGAATCTGCCGTTTCATTTAGAACTAGACCTGTATGCTCAGGTACCCAGACTAAATGGATATTAAGTGTTGAGGTACTAATGAGTTAAACACTCGCAATACCTGAGATTCATTAGGTGCTGTGAGTGAAGTACACAAGGACACAGAATCAGTTACAATAACTACAAAATCTATTGATGGGCTTAATTTACGAAGGGCCAGTACTACCGCTACAAATTCTGCAAGAAAGATTGGTACAAAGTCTGGAAGCCGAAGGGAAAATTACCAATCAAGAATAGGGCTGAATATACCAATACCACATCTTTTTTTCATTCTGCATGGTATCAGCCACTATGACCACATTTGTTTGTGATTTCAATAAATAATCCTGTAAAGTAGCAACATTCAGTAAGACAGGTGCTTTGCCTTACTTGGAAAAATATTGTCAGATTGTATGTTAATAGGATTTTTCCCCTCGCAAGTGGGCTTTACCTCCCTAATTCTAACGTCTGACAGATCGAGAAGAGTTTGTACAAATCAACTTGAGGCGTATGAAATCGAGGCCAATGTACATAGAAAAACATATTAGGCCGAGAAATGAACACTGTTAGGCAATGCCTTATTGGCGATTCGTACGCCCTTAAAAATGTTTGTATGGCAAGTACACGAAACTAAGTAACAAGAGAAGGAATAGTTGCTTCTGGATACAAAGTAGTACTTGCTGCAAATTTAGATAGCCCTAAACACAGTCCTAATACCTGCTTTTCCAGAAGAGCAAGGGGGCGAAGCTTATAGGCAGGCACCCCAGAGTTTAACACACATCCGAATTCCAGGACAGGGTGTACTACATACATACGGTAGATTGATAACAAGGTGACCCTGTGCATCCATGATCGACTGTTGCTCAGTCTACTTAATAATCCCACTGCTCGAACGCCCTTCGCTGCAATACAATCTATGAGCGTATGCCACGAAAGAGAGCTGTCATATATAGCACCAAGATACATAACAGCATCTAATTGTGGAATGATACAGATCTGCTACGACAGACATATATATGTACTGGGTCCTTCAGAGGTACTAGCAATCAGCACTTGTTCACGTAAAGAGCCTGACGAATGGTATTAAGCCAGTCTTCTATCTAGAACAGATAAATATAATTGCAGGTTTTCATAAAGTGTTTGAATGTGTTTGCCGATAAAAAGAATGCTATGTCATCCACGTACACGTAAGTACATACACACGTTGTTCTCTTGGGATGGGATGGAGCTCAGCAAAATATTTAACAATACTGGGGATAGCACTGCCCCCTGTGGAACTCCTTTTGCCTGCTTGTATGTACACCCGTGAGCAAAAGTATACAGACCACAGGGTCGCCGAAAAAACTTAATTTCTTCGTCATTTAGATGCATAAACTGAAATTGACGAGTGGACTGGAAATTTCGCAATGCCAAGTTTGAACTGCAGTCTTTAATTTCATGTTACATTCACAGGCAGAGAAGAAAATCGGCTTTATCATGCAGTACGTATACTTTTGCTCACTGGTGTACGTGATTAAAAGTCGTTCTGAAAGCAACTAAATTCTCTGCCACTTAAAAATTGCTTAAACCATGCTTGTAAATATTTGGGGAAGTTAAGTTTTCGCAGCTGGCTTACCAATATCTTCTGTTCAACGCTACCGTATGCCTTGGTGATATCAAGCGTAACCATTGCCGCATATTGGCCTTGGTGCTGTGCAAGTTGTATACGACGAGAAAAGGGCTGCTCAAACGTTTTCTTCCTTTTGTCTGGTCCTGTTCTGACTTACCCCTGTACAGTATTCTCAAATGGTCCTTGACTTGAAGCTTTTCCTCCACTCCACCCAGGCACGGTTAAGAAATTAACTCACATTCTGGGGTTCTAAGTGCCGAAAGCACAATATGATTACGAGGCACGCCATAGTGGGGGACTACGGATTAATTTTGACCACTCTGGGGTTCTTTAACGTGCACCCAATGAGGAGTACACGGGTGTTTTTCCATTTTGTCTCCATCAAAATGAGGCCACCGCGGCTGAGATTCAATCCCATGGCCCTGGGCTTAGCAGTGCAACGCCAAAGCCACTACACCACCACGGCAAGTTTTCAGAACAGTTGAGCCCCTCAACCGAATATCCTATGCATCTCAAGAAACGCCGAGCAGTGTCAACAAAGTGCAGTGACCCTTTTTGTCGAAGGGTCATGCTACCATCCACCTTCTCTAGTAGAGGTGGAATGTGGAGCAGAGAAACATTCTAGGATACAGGGATTGCAAAAAAATGCGAGTCCAAATCTCTATTGCCAATCTGATTCAGTCATGACTGATTCTTGTGTAGCAGCAAAGCTACCTTAACATCTCTTTGCCGTCTTACCTCCTTCATTTGATTTTTAACTAAAATATAGGAGGCATACTCCTACATCATAAAATGTAAACCTATATTGTGCTTCTGTCAAAATATCACACAGTACAAGCCACCACGCGGAAAATAACAGTGAAACAGCACCACAATATCAGCCTTGAATACGTACAGGTCATGGTAACCAGAGCAGTGCGCAGCAGGAATTCGAAGACCATCACGGCTCGTGGTGAATGCTTTCCTTGGTCAAGGGAAAAGCGCCTCACTATGGAAGGCCAGATGATCTGGACGGGCACGTACAATTGCAGAGCGTATGAGAGAAAGATGGAGACTGCAAATATGAGCCGGATCACTTCGTTCAACCTGAAAGCACCCAAATAAGGAAGGGAGGATATTAGCATCATCTCTTGTGGCCCATCTGCAAACACAAGAACATCACGACACTGTGAGCTCTTTTTTGTAATCTAACTAATTCTAGCAACATTGCAAAGTGCAATAGAAGGTGCTACAAGGGAGCACATATCTGTAGCTTCAAGGAATCAGTGCATAAAAGTGCAGACGATGTCATAGGCAGTTGTGCTCCTTTCTGCCCAAAACTGCCCATAAATTGTCCAATGTGTTCTGCTCATAAGTCTAAAACAAACATTCATCACTTGCTGTGACTATGTCCAGGAAGAAGAACTACATGAGACAAGATTCCAAAAGCTGACCTGCGGGCTTGTGAAACTGAGTTACATATACAAGCTCATGGATGACGAGTTCTAGAAGCCACTGCTATATTTTCTATAAGCGGTCTCATGTACCGCTTGGCAACCTGCTAAAATTATGGGGGGAAAAATGCGGATACTCGAATATCAGCAAATCGTATAGATCAGTGAACAATCGAATAATTCAATTCACAAATCGAATACCTCCAATTCGAATTCTCGAATATTCGTTGAGACACCTGGAGTGGTCAGCACCTTAATGCACGCAGCCTTCCACAGTGTGTGGTCCCTGTCAGTACAAGGTTTGTCGGTCGGCAGGAGCAATCAAAACTATAATGCGACGTGGACAGAGGGAATGGCGACAAATGCAGTGTGTATTTGAGAAGACGCCAAAGCATGTGCGAAGATTGACTGATCAGCCTTTTTCTTCTTCTTTCTGGGGTTTTACGTGCCAAAACCAGTTCTGATTGTTAGGCACGCCATAGTGGAGGGCTCCGGATTTTGACCACCTGGGGTTCTTTAACATGTACTACAACGCAAGCACATGGGCGTTTTTGCATTTTCGCTTCCATCGAAATGCGGCCACCACGGACGGCATTCAATCCCGCGATCTCGTGCTCAGCGGCGCAACACCTTAGCTGACTCAGCCACCACGGCGGGTGGACTGATTAGCCACCAGAAAGTGCACAGATTATATCGGACACACGTTTTCACATACACATATTCACGCAGATCAGAGCTTTCTGTCCATACGCGAGTTTAAGCACACAGACGAACTTACAGTCTTCAGTCCATTAGCATAAACTACCGCGGAAGCCCCCAGTTTCGCACAAGTGCCCAGTACTGTGTTAACATTTCCAAAACTTCAGAATTCTGAAAATTATGTGAAGCTCCGAACCCCTCCAAAGCGCGCACGCAGTCGCTGTTCCCCACACTTCTCGTGTGATCCGCTAGCCGCATGATGCACTCCTACACCGTCGCCAGGAAGATCGAAGTCGTCGAGTGGCACTGTGCGTGAGGAAAGAATCTGAGCGGTACCTCTCGGCATTTCAAGATAGACAGAAAAGGAATCCGCGAGTATGACTCTAAGTATGATGCCCTAAAGCTCCTCAACTACGGCAAGCAGAAGATGAAGCGCAAACTCAAGGATGGCAGGCCCGTCTTCAATGAAGAGTTGGACGACGCCCTCGTTATTACCCTCAAACAGAATGAGATGCTGGTCGTGCCGACTGTAACCGGCTCCTAACAGAGGAAGTGCTGAGAATTGCTGGAAACCTGAACCCTGGCAACTTCGAAGGCCTCAAGCATGTATATCAACCGATGGAAGAGGGGATTCGGAGTGACAATGCGCGTGTCCACCAACGACAGTCAAGAGGCTCCTTCTGACTGCAAGGAAGCTGTTGATGCCATTAACTCAAGAATCGCAACTTTGAGGACACGCTTCGACCACACGGCCTACAACATCTGCAACATGCACCAGACTATGGTTAGAATGGACAGTCCAGCAACTTCTACTAACGACATCACGGGGAAAGCAGCATATGGATCACCAACAGCGGCTGTGCCCGTTGAGGTTTCATGGTGGCCCTAGTGGCCCAAGCATCCAGGGATTAAATTCCGGCGTTTATCGTCCTCAAGGGGCCTACAGGAAGAATTCCGGCTCGGGCATTCATGAACCTTCGAATACCAGGCAAATAACGCCATTTAACACAATCTTTCGTTTTAATATACTGTTGTATCACAGTGACAACACAAAGGAACACTGGTCAAAAGGGTAAATGAAAGTGGTAGGGCTGACTCTATGATGTAACACCCGTGACCTAAGCGCAATAATTGAAGTGTACTTGGCGAAAAGCTCTTATTGGTCGTTTCTCATTCTTGTGCCCTTTGTCTACGTTTCTAGAAAAAATGTTCAATTAACTTTGTCTAAAAATGGCTGTATGACAACTCAAAGATGTCTGGAGTGGGTTAAGCCGCACTTGGGGTCTCAACATGGACAATGTTCGCCGCTTACTCGTCATCGATCAAGCTCTCATCCACAAAACGTATGCTGTTGTCAACGCAGCAGAAGCCGCCAGTACCGACATAGTGTACATTCCAGGAGAGTGTACAGGAATCCTGTAGCCTGTGGACGTCTACTGGAATAAGTCATTCAAGGACGCCCCCCGCATGTCATGGGCTGAGTTCATGGGGAAGTGAGAGAAGACTCCTAAAGAAAATCTCCGGAAGCCTTCGCGCCAAGACGTGCGGAACTTTGTGTCAACGGCTTGGGCTCGGAGGAGTCGTTCGGAAGAGTAGTTCGCTGGGTTCAGTGACGATGAGAAATTTTAATAAAACAACAAAAGAATCTTCAGCATGTGCAACACGCGACTTAGCACCCGACGCAATAGCCTTTAGGAAGCTGCCTTCTGTTCCATTGTGATGGTCCTTAGCGTCTGCTTTTCACTTGGCTCATTGCGGTCGAGCTGCATGTGGCCCACAACACAGTGCTACGCTGTGTCATTGAGGAGGCAAGCAAACTTCGCCACGCCGGCTTGGCCGTGAACTTCACTGCTCCCTCCGAGATTGCACCGATGCCAATGCGACCTCGGAGGCCCTGCCCAGCTGCTAGACCGCGCAGTGCACCGCACGGAGAGGGAGAAGCAAATGCACAGCCTGGGCGTGACCTCCGAGATTGCGCCGGGGAGGTCTCTGAGGATAGGCCCAGATGCGGCTGCTTGCGCGGCGCCCCATAGAGAAAGAAGTTAATGCACTAATCTTTCGTACCGCAATGCGTAGCTGCACAGCATGGGGCGACTCGTGCAGGCTTATGCATGACCCCCCCCCCCCCCCCCCCGAGATTGCGCCGGGGGATCTCAGAGGCCATGCCCAGGTGTGCTTGCCTGCACAGTGCACTGCGCAAGTGAATACACTAATCTTTTGCACCACTGTGCGTGGCGTGGCTCACGCAGCCCGGCACGTGCAGGAAAGAGAGATCAGTGGACAAGTGCGATAGGTGCGCAGCTACGCGTGGCGGTGTGAAAGACCAGTGTTGCTTGACGACGTATTCAACTCGGGAACGCAGGAGTTTTGAGCTGCTGCTGTGAACGAATGCAGAACCCCGTGAATAGCTATTTACTCGGCACGCAACGGTCAGGTATTTTTTGTTTCGGAGATGAATTTAGTTTGTTATATCCATTGGCAGAACAATTTCACTTCGTTAAAGCAAGGTTTTAAATACATGGATCTCTATGAGGATTTCAAGGGGAATTTCATTTACTTTGTTATATCCATTATTTCGTTATATTCCGTTTCGTTATAACGAGGTTCGAGTGCAATAAGTTATTGGATATAATGAAGTAAATCTAAAGTGGTTTCCTCGCCAATAAATCAACACTTAACGAATATTGAATATCGCGAAAGTGTTTTTCGTGTGGGGTGTGACTTTGTTATAACGAAGCTTGATTGTACAAGTTTTGTAAATGTGAACATGCATCAGCCATAATGCTGACGCACCCTTACAGACGCACTTACGGTGTAGGCGGGAAATTGAGGGTGATGCTTCCTGCAACGTGTTCGCCATACTTTAGGTAACCAAAGAAGCCAATAGCTGTGTACAAGCACACCACGATGACCATGCCTGTGTTCAAAACACCAGACACACCTCCGAAGTCCTGAGGGCTTTTCATTTCGTTTTCCAAAGGCAGCACCTGAAATGAAATGCACGGTGTTGATCAAAACGAACTGCGACTGTGATTGAGTGGTTATGTGCGTAATGCTGCTACCTGCAGTGTTACTATTTCAAATCCCACAGAGCATTACTTTCACTTCCGTCTTTTCTTTCTTTTTCTTAATCTGGCTTCACCGTAAAAAGAAAAAAACATTAAACACTCCGAACATAAGGGACAGTTTAGTATGATGCTATGCTACTCACAATGCCTATGCCCTCAAAGGCATAGATGACGGTGCCAAAGTACAGGGGCAGGCGGCTCACGCCCAGGTGCAAGGGCCGCTCGCTGATGCTCGGCATGTCTTGGAACAGATTGTAGAAGATAAGCACCATCCCTGCAATCTGCAGCAGGTTAGCAATTGTGGATGCCACAGACAGCATTCGCAGGCTTCGAATGAAGTTGTAGAGAATCATGACAGGCAGCAGGATGGCCAGGTAGACATACACGCTCAGCTCAATGCCTTGACCATGAAGCACCTGCGTGAAACAGAAATGATAACAGCCAAGGGATTACTCCAAATGCTTTGTGGCAAGCTTGACCTGCTATGTTTGGGTTTTCCAAGGAGCTAACTTATCTAATGCACAGAAGTTACTGTGACACACAAGTCCACAGCGTGCTGAAACGTCTTCCTCACTTGCCAATTATGAACCTAGTTACCTTGTTATTCTATTAAACTATCATATTTGTTCACCAAGTGCTTTTCCGTTCCAACTCCTCTGTGTGCATCACCATGAAATGGTTCTGAAGTTCTAAAGCTCTATCAATCAATGACGAAACAGCTCTCAGGCCGGCTAGCCATGAACCTGCATATGGACATGCTGGAAAGAGGAGTCAATGCAACTAACCCTACTCAACTGCTACCCCCCCCCCCCCCCCCCCCCGTCCTCCCTGGCTTGAATGAGCATGGATCTGATGTCACCGTAACACCACTGCAGTAACGGACAAGTAGAACAGAATTCTGCAACTCAGTATTAAATCTATTATTAAATAGGCTGAGCTTATCATGGGCAGAGCAACGATAAGCCTTATATTCAGCTATATTGACGCAGCACTTGGTAATGTTATAATGCTTTAACTTCGTCTCATGAACAGCTGGCTTGAATTTTAAGTAGCTTGACATTGGGCTAGTTGGTCAAACACCTTGGAAAATTGTTGCACTGCAATGACCTCTACAAAAACTCGCACAGTAGCAAAATGGCACAAACAAATGCAAACTACCAAGTGGAACACTACACACAAAATGTAGAAACATGCAAGAAATATAAACATAAGCAAGAAGAAGAAAAAGAAAAAGACCAAGAGTAAATTAGCTAAATGACGACAGCAGCATTGACAGCACCAATGCGTCAGGCAGTGCCAAGCCCCCAGTAGCACAACTTTTATGGGCCTAATTAGCTTATTTGACATCTCACCGTAACACCATCGCAGAAATGACCTCACCATAACACCACTGCAGAAACAGACAAGTAGAACAGAATTCTGCCACTCAGTATTAAATGAAAGCATTGGTCATTGCCTCCGTTCCTAATACAGTCCCCTATTAACCTTTCGCACTCAAGTAGATAAACACCAGTCCTCGGTTACACCATACAACCAGCTCACTTTTTTTTATTGAGTCTCCAGCAAACAAGCAAGGCATGTCTAAATGAGATAAAAGAGGAGTACACAAAGACCACATGCATCATATCAAAGCTTGGGAACCTTATTCTATCTACATACTTTAGCTAGTCACAATATTTGTGCTTCTAAAAAGGCTTCAGCTTATTCAACAATGGCTTTACTGAATGCACCAATTGCTCGCCCTAGCATCTCATATAAAAACCATGCAGAGATACCTGTCCTCTAAGCATTTCCAGCATAAGCCTTAATCATCAATTCTAATGCCATTATATAGGTAACACTATTAATTGACTGGTACACTATCACTCACCTCTTTTAGACTAGTAGCAACAAAGACAAAGTAGACACAGCAAAATCCAAACTGGGTCAGCAGGAGAAAACAGTTCACAGTTGCTCTGCAATGTAGCATAATGAAAATATTAATACCTCGATGACTAATAGCATCATCATCACTGTCAATGTGTATGTAAGGGAGGTTGAAACACTCCCACAGTTTTCTCCAAGTGTTATCTATCACACCAGCCACATTCATTTCTCATCTCTTAGAATGTGTTCTAGCCTCTTATACCCAGCCAGCTCTCTACACCAGTGGGCATAAAACCTCTGCTTATACCCATTGCTTTTTATCAGCTGGTTTTTACAACAGCATTCCTAAAGCATCTGCAAAATGGGCTTCTATAATAATAATTTTAATGTAACTCGTGCAACATTTCTACAGTTTGATGTCTATTTTACACACGGAAGATCTTTCACTTATACTTATATATATGAAAAGCACTTGCAATAAAACAGAATTCTTGTTTCTTGCAAATGATTCTGTTGATCATATAAAGCAAAGGATGCCATTAAAAAAAAAAGAAGATGGCTGGCAACCACACACACACACCAAAAAAAGAATAAAGTCCATGTTAGCAATTTCACTCTTCAGCAGGCTTCTTTGCGATATCTGGTGTAGTTTAAAACAAAGCTCAGAGCAACACATGAGCTCAGATCGTCTTGAGGGCTACACAGAAAATAAAACAGCGGTGGACGAGTTGGGCACATGGTTTGCCTTTTCTGGCAAGCTCGTGCTTGACAAGCTCAGCTTTTCTTACATACGGAAAGGGTTAATTTAGGTTCTATATCATACGTGTGGAACTACACGCTCAGGAATCATCCACATAGTGACTCGTAGTTACATCAGTAGTTACATCGGATTGCATGTCGCAATCCGATGTAAACTACACATGACAGGTGTCCTCATGGAGCTCTTTCTTTTTTTTTGTATTTCCATTAATGCCAATGGTACAAATATAGATGACAGAATGGATACCATGGACTGACCTCGCACCATTGGCAAACCGTCGTAGGCAGCGTGGTCCAAACCTTAAGGAGTAGTGGGCCACACCAGCGAAGTCTAATGTTCTACACCCAACCCTGAAAAGGAACAGGAAAGTAATTTAAGTTTGTAACCACTCGCACCTAACGAGTGGCTGCAGGTGTAGAGTTTTGAAATGGCCAGAAACCATAGCAACTGAAACTTACTTTTTGGACAGTATGTGGTTGCATTTCACCAATATGTGCATGCAGTGGATACAAATAATTCCCACTAAAACAATGCCGATAGAGCCGACCTGAAACATGAAAAAAGAAAAAAAAAAAAAAGAACAATGAATGTGTTAAACTAATAGCTTGAACAATTCAGAATAAACCTGCACTTTTCTCACCATGGAATATGATGTTTTACTATATTATTTCACACTATTTTACCACTTGAGCCTTCAAATGAAATGTACATAGAGCTATGGTAGCATCTAGTGCAGAAATCTCGAATGATGACCAGGTTTACAGCAAGTGTAATACCTAATGTCTACCTGCTCAACCTTCACATTTGCTATACTTTGGCCAACCATGCTTTTAAAAGCAAATGGCTTCTGTAAGCAGACTCCTTACAATGCATACATACAGCCTGTAAATGGGCCAAACTTGTAGTCAAAGGCTTTCACAGCAAAAAAGACACTTGAAAGGATATGTAAGAGACAAGCTGACCAGCTTGGACACAAATGTATGTGTTATGGGCACAACTGCGTTCGGAGCAATCAATTAAAAATGAAAGGCTGGGAGTCAGTACCCCATCTCAAGTAGAGTAGGAAAGCTACTCACAAGGATTCCTGCATTCGCCAAGGCACTAGGCATGGCCAGTACACCCGTACCAATGTTCCCCTTGAGCAGGTGCATCATTGTTTGGCAGTTTCTGTGAAGGAAACAACAAAGAGCAGGTGACGCTTCACCACTTACAACCTATGAAATGGTTGAACCTGCCTTTGTTTAAAGGGGCCCTGAAACACTTTTTCAACATAGTAAGAAAACGTTGCCGACCTGTCGTAGAGGCTGCTGTGAACATGTGAACCAAATATTACTGCCCTGCATGCAAGCGGGACTTTGCAATCTCATGTCAAGAACAACAGCAAATCGCTTGCTCTCACTTCAGCAATGCCGTCATGCAGAATCATCAAATGCAGCTGACCCACCAACGCTAGCCGCTGATTTCGTGATCACAAGAGCATTCTCAGTAATACATAATCGCTAATATTGAGTTAAATAAACTAAAAATATATATGTCTGGAATCTCAAAATGACGTAAAAATAATTTCATGTTCGCACTGTGCGTAGCTGGGTCAGCTGCCCGTGGCCTCCGACATGGTGGCTGCATGTTGCGCAGTGCAGTCTACTGAAGCAGCCACGGGGTGCCATGAAGAGCCTTTTAGCTCCCGCAAACCTCAACTTTAGGCCGGTGCTTTGCCCTCTTGGTTTCTCTGCTGTGTGAAAAAGCTTCCAGCGCACAAGCGCAAAACGAAAAGAGAGAGAAAGCCAGGTATCGGTACGGCAACTCCACTTATAGTTGAAAGATTCAAAACATTTTTGCAGCATAAAATTCATGAGACGATATCCTTTATTAGTGAGGTCATTCTAGGATTAGTTAGAAAAGTGTTTCAGGTACCCTTCAAGAGGACCTGAAACAAGAAATTTTGAAAGATCTATTTTTCATTTCCATTATTTTTTATCTACATATTAAGGCACATCTACTGGCAGAAAACTAGCTCGAAACAAAATGCGTTAACGGACAAAATTCATACCTGCCAACCTAGCAACATGAAAATTCGGGAGACTGCCACACGAGGGGGGGGGGGGCAAACAAATGTTGCCGCCGTGCGAAACGGCGCACATGGTACAGAGTCCATACTTTTCACGACTCCGCATAGTGACAAAGCACAGAAACTCAGTCGTGTATGATCTCAGAAATACTTGCAGGTACTTATTCTTGGCTTCTGAAAGTGCCATCAATCATTCCAACTAACCTCGGGGAAACAAAGAGTAGTTTGGCATTCGCACTTCACTCGACAAACCGACAAAGCCAAATGAAGCCTAACGCACTCACGGTCATATAACGACTGAATTGGTAAAAACACGCAACCCAGCCTGAAACGAGCCAATCCGGCAAATCCAATATGGCAGCACCCTTCAGTTGCTCGCATTCGTGGTGGTGCCGGCGGCCGTTACCACGATTCAAGGTGCATGTTGGTGACTAACTGTTCCCGTGCCGCTTAAATTTCTCGCGTGGTTATATCACAGGGCGTTAAAAAAAAAAAATGTGGTGCTGTGGCGGCTACTTTTCGGGAGATTCGAGGCCGCGTCCGTACAATCGGGAGATACGAGAACAATTCGGGAGGCAGGTATGCATATTTATACTTCAAAATGCTCAGTTTCACCCATGAAGGCACTGAAAATGATCCATTTTGTGCCGTTCGCCATTCCAAACCCACTTATCAGAGCCAGGCCATCTTGGTGTCATTTGAAATAGCATCTTTCCAGCTTGCTTTTATGTAAAAAATGATCCTTAAATGCTGCTTCAGAAGAAAGCTACCTGGTTTTGTAGATTGAAGTGTATGTTTTTGCACTCTCATTATTGTATTCCGTATTTCTAAAAAAAATATTTTTGCAAGTCACAAATTTTGGGAGCGGTACTTCTCTCTGTTACTCATTCAATTCTGCTAATATATATATTGCCACGAGACAGTAAAGGGGCTACTACTGTCGGTCGGACGAAGACGACGGCGACGAAGTGGCCAGAGGCGCGCGACAGCCTTGCATCCGTCGCTGCTGCTTGTCCAAACCTTGTATATAGCCATACTCCCTAAATAAACGTTATCCCCGTAACATCTTTGGTGGAGGTGCTGGGTATATATTTTTTGCTTGAATGCTCTTCAAGAATCTTGGAGTGTAGAACCACTATGATATAGGTATTGTTTTACGACATGGTAACATTTTGAAATCTTGTGGGAATCAAATACAAACTCACACCTGCAATGTTGCAACTTAAGAATTTCATCACTTTTTCTAAAATCGAGATACAGACAATAAAATGTCAAGTTGCATTCTTTAGGCATTCAGAAAAATACTCACTTAAGTTTAACTCTCCATCTGTGGTATATTTTTTGCAGCTCTCCAAAGTATGGCATGCATGCAGCTAATCGGGAGGAGTGCTAATAAGTGTGCGGACAATGCTCATGCCAGCAGTGGAAGTCAAAACACTGCCCTCGCTATGGCTGAGCCAAATGAGAGGAGTGCTATGGTGCATCCACTTGGCTTTGTTGCTTTTGCGGCCAAATGCACTGCACTACTCTGCAGACCTTCTGACCCTCGAAGCGTGGGTTACACATGCATGTTCATGCCGTGACAGATTGGCAGCAGTGGTGCTGATGCACCTTGAGCATCCGTATAATTGCTATCGCATTAATAATAATAGTAATAATTTATGGGGTTTAACGTCTAGAGCTATGGTATGGTTTTAGACACTGCAGTGAGAGGCTTTGGATTAGTTTTGATTATCTGTGATACTTAATGTGTACTTAGGATTGCCACCTTTGCCTAGCAAAAAAAAAAAAAAATAAAAATAACTGGCACCGGTGCAGGCCAAGTGAGAGGGGGTCGGGCATTTTTAAAAATTAGTTCTGAATGCAAAAATACAAACTAAATAAAGCCCAGTACAAGCTTTGCTTGCTTTAAATTTATTGAAAGGTTTTATATAGAATTTGCAGCACATTTGACATTATTAAAAGTACCAGCAGTAAAAGACCTGCTGACCATCATTTCTGTAACCCAGGGATGTATGGGGGTAGGAGAACTACTGCATAGACTTGTCTAAGGGTCGCACTCCCAACTTAGCAGCCAAAAATTTGGAGAGAAAAAAAAAAATGTCCAACGGAGAAGCAATCGCGTTCGGTGCCCCAATGCTGCACACGCGCATTGACGAATTTTCGCTCACTGCGTACTTCCATGTGATGCTACTAGCGGCCTTTACATGGGATTCGGTCCCATGTAAAGCCCCTTACATTTTACACCCCTTACACCGCACCAAACCTTTGGTTCGGTCCCGTGTAAGGGGCGTACCATGTCAAAATTGTGAAAAAAAAAAAAAAACATTATGCAGATCTCGCGCACTGTGGGAATCAATGTAAGCGAAGCTTTTTGTACTGTTTGCTTTGACTGACGATAATTAGCGGTGATGTTCACGATGAATGTTTAACTTCTTCAACATTTAGTCCAACATGAGAGTGTTTTGTTGATGTTAAACGTTATCTTGCGCACACCACTGCTGTTTATCTGCGCAGTACACAGAACACTGTGGGATTCGACGCACATCCCGATATCTTCGGAGCGGCCGCGCGGTTATCATGCAATGATCACGTGCTCGCTCGCAGAGGGCAGCGGGGAGAGAGCATGTTTCGCCGCTCCCACTGCTCTTCGTGCCATGGCCATGAGACCGCATCTGAGGCACCCCATTCCCTCCTTTCCCCTTTCTTGGAACCGGGGAGACTCCCTCTTCGTCGCTCGGGGAGAAGCGCTATTCCCCGATGCGTTTCTGTCTTTCGGCTCACGAGCTTGCGACTGGCCGCATTTCAATTCAGTCGCGGAGACCGCCACACGCCGTCCCCCTGCAACACCCGGCCTTTGTGAGCGACTGACCGCCCCAGGGCCCAAGTGCGGATCCACGCTAGGTGAGCTGAACGCTTATCAGCCTCTTGTGCGTTTCCACTAGTGTGCGGTTTAATGCCTCAGCCGTGCGGAATGCTCCGCCACTGTGGTTTTTGTTTTGTCCATTTGTTGTTGTTGCCTCTGTTGGTGTGTGAAACTCAAGGTGAATAAACACCTTAAGTCAAAGACTTGCCCTGTCCCCCTGGCCTGAACCCGCCGTGGTCGCAACTCACTGCGAACCACGGGTTAGGGGTCACAGCTCTGATTGTTAGGTCTGCTGCGAAAGTGCTTGCAAGTGACTGCCGCTCTGCTGGCGCGGTGCAATCCAGAGAAGGGTCAGGTGCGCACGAGCGAACTTGAGTAATACCCCTATAACACACAGGGGGAGGTGTTTGCTTGAAGCGTTGTTGTGCGCCATACTTCATAACCTCTGACAGGGTTGAGCATATTCATTGCCTCATATGGCACAACGCATTGTGGCAGAAGCATTAACCTTTAATTGAATTATGGGGCTGTATGTGCCAAAACCACAATCGGGTTATGAGGCAGGCCGTAGTGGCGGACTCCGGATTAATTTTGACACAGGGGTTTTCGTTAACGTGTCCCTAAATCTAAGTGCACGAGCGTTTTTTATTTTGCCCCCGTCGAAATTCGGCTGCCACAGTTCAGGATGCCGTAGCCGCAAAGCTACCGCAGCGGGCACAGAAGTGTTGATTTGACGTGTGACTACTTCCATAGTGTCGCATAGACCCTAGAGTGCGCTTTATGCGGCCCTGCTTCTGCACGCCCTGCTTAAGTTGTCCGCTTGGCAAATTTTCATGGTGTTTTTTTTTTTTTTTCAGAAAAAGCAGAAACACACTGTACCCTACCCTGAACTTAATTTATGCTGTTTGCCCGCAACCGCTGACGTGTCTCTAGTAGCAGCGTTTCCTTGCCTTCTCATGTCACCTATTCCCTATCTCCCTATCTCTCTTGTATGAGAACTGCGAGAGAAAAGTGGCAAGGCTGGCTGTTCTTCACACGTTTTTTGCGAGTGCGTCGGTACTACCCATTCTCTGCCTCCTCTCCCCCCTCCTCTCTACCATTTTATCTAGCTTCCCTCTGGACTTGCACATTAGCAGAAAGGTAAGCTGCAATTTCTGCAATCTTTTGCGAGGGGGTCACTGATAATTACAGCTGTCAAGAGGCTAATGTGGCGACACCCAGGGAGCTCCAGGAAGCATTGTGTACATTCGACACAGTGCAAAGGTCCAAATGAGTTTTTCTCGAGTCGCCTTTCCTCTCTGCCACGCTCCTATCATGTATACACACACTCTGAACCACCCCCCAACGTGGTGTACCAGACAGCAGCAGCAGCAGCAGTGGGAAAGTCGAAGAGGAAAAGAAAGGTTCGCTTTAAACGTGCGGCCACTACACAAGTCTATACAGTAAACATGTGCGTCCATATCACTCATGTGGCCAAAACTGTTCGTGCCAGCAGACGCAATACGCACCAACGTGTGGGTTCCTCCAAGAAGACATATAGAAGAGTAGCAGAAGTTGCGTTTGAACTCATGTGAGAAAGTTGGGAAGAGAAAATAAAAGTGAAAGGATGGACCACTATGTCTTGTAACTTCGAATAACACTACAGAATGACGACAGTGAACAGTTCTTAAGAAATTAGGAATAAATCCGCTTGCAACAATTCAGTGGTTTGCTATGTGTGAACGCCAAACAGAGCACTTGTGATGCATGCACCGATTTAGGGAGAATCGAAAAACTGGCAATTGGCATGCCGCCGTGGGGTCATGCCAGCAACCGGTACCGTGAAGACAAAAACCCCATGCTGGTGGAAAACCAGCCAGGTGGCAACCCTACATGCAGTGGCAACCCTGCATGCAACCCACATGAGCACTTTTGCAATGGAGCCGCTGTGGCTAACGATAGGACCAGTGCCCTCATGCTCAGCAGCAAAATTCCTCAGTCACTGAGCTCTCAGAATGGGTTGTGCTTAATATACGTCATAGCATATGTAATGGCTGACCAGTCGCATTTGTCTCTATGTTTGTTTCTATGTTTTCTAATCAGTGGAATATCTCTGGCCATATCAACTGTGGAATAAAGCTTTAGTGTCAATCTTCTCTTTATGAATTGAAAGCAAGAAGCTTGTGACATTCTGAAGGGCATGGAGGAAGCAGTGGTGGGAGTGATGAAGGTCGCAACAGAAAATTTTGCATTCTTGGTGGACTGATGACGTATATTTTGCAGCTCACAGAGAAGCAACACGAGCATGCATGCCAATGAACATACTCCTCTTTATACTGGTCAGTTGTGCCACTGCTCACTTGCATACTGCGCTTCCGCACTCATCGTCGTCTTCATCCCTATATGACAACCATATGGCAGCAGAGTTTTGGAAGCATTATCTAAATCTTCTCATTATGATTTACTCTTTCTAAACAGAGTGACTATGGTGAGTAAAGAATCTCATTGCATGGGAATTGTAGCTTTTCAAAGGGCAAGTTATTAACCCCTTCCCCATCTAAAAACCACAACAGACAGCTTTGCCACAAAAACAAAGTCACACTCCTTCTAGTGAGGACTGACGACAGTGACACACACATTGCAGCATGGTTTCGAAAGCGAAAGGCCCATAGACGAATTTACCAGGGGGGGGGGGGGCAAAGTATGCCATTTGCCCTCCCACTTTTGAAAGTGGGACTTTCGGCTGCACACTGGGAGTTCGAGGAAAACTACAGCTGAAGCTAAATTTTCTTTCTTAATAGAGTGGCCGCGTAAGCAGTGCTTTTCTTTACTACGTATCCCCTGCTTGGGCAGCGAGGGGATACGTCCTTTTTGCCTCCTAGGGACGCACTGTAGCGGACGACGCGTGGGATTCGCCATACACGCTCGTGTTTCGGAGACGGCCTGGCACTCGGAAGTTCCCACCCTAACTATCATCAGCTTGCGCTATCATGCCCAGTTTTTTTGGGGCCGCTACATCCGTATTGGAAAACACAAACAACTTGCTATATTTAAGCTGCGGGCAAGGGGGAGGTGTGAATAAAGTATTACAATCAACCACGCCCAACGATTGATGTGCCTCAAGGCAGGAATTTGTTGGATTATGAAATGCTGGAACTATTTAATCTCCATCCAGAGATAGCCTCATTACATTATCACTATTGAAAATCTAATCAAACCTCATACAGGTACTATAACTGTTGAATTTCATTCTGTAATCATGACTTATTGTAATCCACCCTCATTTTTTTCTTTTTAGTTTTTCACGTGCAGTATAATAGGTTTGCCTGGTGTTCTGACTGAACTATAGGAGGCAGCTTCTTTATGTATATCGACTGTAAAGACAAGGTAATTGGTGATGCGTAGGTAAGTTCAATATAGATGGGTAATTGGTGCTTTCGCAATAAATTACATATGCAAGCACTCTAGAGTGTTATGAGCGTGTCTAACGATTAGGGCAGAATTGAGCCCGCTGCCATGAAAAAAACTAGAAAAGCCACCAAACCCAAATTTAGCGAAAATTGGTGGTACGCTATGGTAACTCTGTGCAAAGTTAAATTCGGTTGAATCAAACACAGCCCTTGTAAAAAAAAAAATCTTATTCAAGTGTTAGAGCGTGTGATATGGCCGCTATCAGCTATGCTTCCCAGTACCCGACATAACTGAAGGTTACAACATGTTTATATTTCATGGAAAGGGGAGGGGGTGCATGGTAAGTGCAATGTGCGACAAAATTTTTGTGTTCCTGTCCAGCTAGAAGTGTTGCAAATAATTACTGAACCATTGTTTACATCGCCTATTTTCATGCATCATAAGACGTTCCTACTTGGTTTTAGCAATGTCCTTGGTGAACTAAATAAAATACTTTGTTTATATTTGGCGAAAAGGGTGCGTTAAAGGCAATGTGTAGGTAAACTTCAAAGAGAGGGGACTAATTATGAAATTTGCAGTAAATTACGCATGCAAGCAATCCGGAGCTTTATGTGTCATATGTTTTACTAACAAAGCAGAATTTATCCCACTTACCTGGGAGAACTGTAAACTCAACGATTATCAAATTAGCAAAAATTGAGAGTGTGTGTGGGGATGGGGGGCGTGTGTTAATGAATTAGTTGCATTTTACAAATTCCCCCAAAAGAACCGCTCCAAAACATTACGTGCGGCAGTGGCGCACCGACGGGGGGAGATTCGGGGGTTGGAACCCCCCCTGAGGCCGACTTAACCCCCCCTTTTGTTACACCCCTTTTCTTTCCTTACGCATTTGAGTACTGCAACTAAGATGTGCAGACGCGCATTCGTCTGCACACTCGCAAAAAACGCATTTTGTTGACAATTTCCCGTGAAGAAATCGAAATTAGTGCTGTTTAGATGGTATTGGCAAACTGTCAACCCCCCCCTGGCAGAGATCCTGGGTGCGCTACTGACATGCGGGCAAGGTTCTAAATGGAACAGTCATATACTGTTAACGTTTTAAAGTATGCAATATAATTACAGAAAACTGAAACTTTTATTGGAATTGTTCGTAAGAAACAGCTTCGCTAGAAACTGGGTTGTAATTCTTAAGGTTGCACACATCTGCTGCATTCTTTTCTTGTCAATACAGCAAGTCATTTATGTTGATTGTACTTCGTTTTGTAAAGGGTTTTTCAATAAGGGCGGGTCGATGTTGAAACGGAATAAAGCAAGCTGTGTGTGACGTATTAACGAAATTCTTTTTTTTTTTTTAATTTGAAAGGTCCATGTATGCCATTATGTACGGAATATAACATTGTTCAAATGTCCGCCGTGGCTTCTCACAGTGGCACGGATCCGAGTGGTCCAATTCTCAATGACTCTGCCCCATAGATCCGGCTGAATTTGAGCGATAGCCTGGCTTATGTTGACTTTAAGGGCATTGGTCGATTGCTGCTTATTGACATAGACCTCCGACTTTAGGAAACCCCACACGAAAAAGTCTAGCGGGGTCAAATCGCACTATCTTGGTGGCCAATTCACGTCAGCTCTGAAAGAGATAACCATACCCTCAAATTGTTCATGCAGAATGTCCGTCGTGGCATCCGCTGTGTGGCACGTAGCGCCGTCCTGCTGGAACCACATGTCGTCTATGTCCATATAATTCAATTTGGGCCAAAATAAATCGGTTATCACAGCTCTGTAGCGCTCGCCAGTGACGGTGATGGCCTCAGCAACGTCATATTCAAAAAAGTATGGACGATGATGCCGCCGGCCCAAAATCCACACCAAACAGTAACTTTATGTGGATGCATTGCCCCCTGGTGAACCTCGAGTGGGTTGGCGTTGTCCCATATACAGCAATTGTGCTTGTTAACAAAGCCATTCATTCAAAAATGCGCCTCGTTGCTAAAGATGATTTTTCGGCCAAAATTGGAGTCCTCTTCCAAACACTCCGAAGCCCAGTCAGCAAACAAACGGCGTTGTCTATGGTCATTACCTTTGAGCTCCTGGGTCAGTTGGATCTTGAACGGGTGTAGGCCCAAGTCCCGATGCAAAATTCGCCAAGTTGAAGTCTGCGAAAGGCCGAATTCTTGTTCATAGCGAGGAATTGACTGTTTCAAGTTCTCCTGCACACTTTCACGGACCGCGGCGATGTTCTCGGCCAATTTGGCGTTCCTTTGACGTACGGGTGTTGGCTGATTCTTTACCAAACCGGTTGTCTCGAATTTGGGCACCAAACGTTGGAGAGTCAACTTTGAAGGGCCACCGCGTCTGCCGTAAAATGGGCGCAACGTTTGCACAAACGAAGTCATTTTGATAATAAAGCTTTATCATTTGGACATGCTGCTCAATCATGTAACTTGCTGTGGTGATTTGGCATCAGTGACTGAACAATAAACAACAGATTAGACAGACGCCACCAAAACAACATGGCCGCCACAGGTTGCCAACAACGACCCGCCCAATTTGAAAAACCATTTATAACCTTGACAATACCATTACCTAAACTAGCGATACATTTATGCTGTAGACTTAAACGCCAAGCACAATTTTTGTTTAATAATTAACATGTAGCAAATGTGAATTTTTTTATGTGCGCTATATTGCTGCTACTGGGCGAGATCATGGACCTCTGTCAGGCACTTATTGCCTTTTGTCCCTGCATATTCTTGAGATTTTATATTGTTACAAGAAATAAATACAAATTCAAATAATTTTTCTGGCCCCCATGGTTCACCATGTGTGATTGATAAATAGCTCTGTCTGTTAAATATTTAAAAAAATAACTCACAGACGATTTTCCAGGCTCTTTCGTGTATTGTAATATTAATTCACAATATATACAATATATATATACAGGGTGTTTCACCGAACACTTTCAAAAATTCTTAAAGGTTGCCAGTGGCAGATAGCACAATTCTAGTTTATGAGCTGGTCTACTCGAAGAGGCGGACATAACTTGCACAATTGAAATGCATAATCAAATAATTAACAGAAATCTACTAATTAAGTTTTTAACTAATTCCCTGATGGCCCATATTGCAATTTACAAATTGTAGCAGTGGAGTTCGCAAGGCGGATCCCACTTGGAACGAATTCTCGGGATGACACCAGTTTCGAGATATTAATTCCCGAACTTTGCGAAGAAATGCATTGGCGTTCCAGTTAGGTTCTAAACAAAACGTCGCTTTATGCATTGAAGCACAAAATTAACTGGAACGACAATGCATTTCTCCGCAAAGTTCGGAAATTAATATCTCGAAACTGGTGTCATCCTGAGAATTCGTTCCAAGTGGATCCGCCTTGCGAACTCCATGGCTACAATTTGTAAATTGCAATATGAGCCATCAGGCAATTAGTTTAAAACCTAATTAGTGAATTTTTGTTAACTATTCGATTACGCATTTCAATTTTTTGTGCAAGTAATGTCCGCCTCTTCGAGTAGACCAGCTCATTAAATAGAATTGGGTTATCTGCCACAGGCAACCTTAAGTAAATTTTGAAAGTGTTCGCTGAAACACCCTGTATAAAGAGAGAAAGAGAGGTCAGATTGTTTGCGGTTTGCCCCCCCCCCCCCCCCCCCCACTTGTGAAATAGTTGGTACGCCACTGGAAAGGCCGCTTGTCAATGGTACTTTTTGGCCAGTTACCATTAACAGAGAGAACTTTGCAAGCAGAATGGTGGCACCCTTTCTTTTTTATACGGAAATTCTACAAGCTACAATTTTGGTAAATTTGGTGCACTACTGCTTGTTCGTTTTATGTGGAGAGGGTTAATTGAACATAAAAGTAATTGCGCCGTGCACCTACGTGGTTGGTTCATGCTCTGTGAGCGATGTCGCGGAAGCTCCTTCCACATCACTCTGTCGATCTGGACAGAGTGGACTTGTTTCACTTTCTTTATCCCCATCTGAGCGGCCATGGGGTGTCCCCTGCGAGCATGGTACGTGTAAAACAAATCTCCAGTTAATATCTCCAAAAGCACAACAGCAATAGTTATGCAAAAGCAAGAAAGGTGTACATCCAATCAACTGCTACACATTTGGAAAGTGAAACAACAAAGCTGAACAAAAGCCATATTACAGGGCTTTATATCAACTTGTCTCTGACAATTCAACCACAATGTTTCAAGTTATAAAGCTATCAGCCGTGGTTCAAGGACAGTCTATTCCTGTTAATGGTGAAAGTTCAAGGTGGCATCTATAAGATGGCAATACAAACATTTGTCACCAATAACTACTTCAGTATCAGAGAAACAACAGCTTCCAGCTCCGTAATGAAATGAGCTAAAATAGTTACAATCATTTCATGCAGCTATCAGCAAAGCTTTAGCAACCCATAGTCAAGTGAGCGTCACATGACTATGAAAACCCGAGCTCCTGCCCCAATTACTTATTTTATTTTTATTTATTCATTTCCCCTCAAGGCCAAAGGCATTATACAGGAGAGTGGGTAAAAATACAAATAATAGCAATAATAACACTAATAATAATAACATAATAATAAAAAATTTAAGTCAGCAGTTAATACACAATGCTGGCTAGTGCATTGCAAAAGCATTATCCCCATAGATGCTATGCCAGTGGGAAAGTGGTTCCACTCAATTGTTTTGCACGGTTAAAAAGATCCAGAAAAGGTGTTGTTGTTTGTAAAACTTATGTTTGTTGCTTGCCAGTGATGACAAAACAGTGACGGTAACATTTTGCAAGAGTCACTCAACTTAGTGAATTTTTAATCACCGTAATGACAACTTTGCCATTTTGGAACCTTATCTACTTAAGGAGTGACGTAAATAGCCAGTAAATTGCCATGGTAAAATTACTCAAGGGACTTTAGCAAAAAGTTCAATGCCTCGCACCATCTTTATCCCGAACTGATATATGAACCACCTGCCGTGGTTGCTTATGGCTATGGTGTTGGGCTGCTAAGCATGAGGTCGCGGGATCGAATCCCGGCCATGGCAGCCGCATTCTGATGGGGGTGAAATGCGAAAACACCCGTGTACTTAGATTTTGATGCACGTTTAAGAACCCCAGTTGGCATAAATTATTCCGGAGACCCCCACTACGACGTGCCTCATAATCAAATTGTGATTTTGGCACGTAAAACGGCATAATTCAATTTAATTTTTGATATATGAACGTTCATTTGTGACTACTTCTAGAGACACAGCTAAGAGTTTATTATTGAGCCATCTGGGTGCATCAAAGCTGCTTTCCTAGGCCAAACACAATCTTGAGATCCGGTACCATTTTAGAATATCAGAGGTTGCTCGGCACTTTCACAATCCGGTTGTTGTTGAATAACTAACGGAGGAGTTGAATGAAAGCTACAGATTTAAAAATGATACGGAAGACATCTAGGAACAGTCTGAACCTAAAAAAAGAATATTCCAAGAAAGTTATCATTACCCAGCTTCTTGCTAAAAATGGGGTGTTTTTGAGAGCGACCAGGTGACATTGTTAAAGAAGGAGAAGACTGAGTTAAATTTGTCCATGCAGCACTAAAGAATTTTCTACACACCACTTATTATTATGCCATTGCATGCAGGTGCACAAATCAAATGCACAATCTTCGGTGATAACGCTAACTAAGCAACCCGTGTGCCTCACCAGAGATGTATTCTGCTTCCTAACCTAGTGACACCTATCAACATTAATAAAGTTTACATTTTTTCATTCATTCATTCATTCATTCATTCATTCATTCATTCATTCAGCAGAAGTGAACTGGGCACTAGATGGCATTTGAATTGGAATAAACTTGTTTGTTTTTAAAAAACAGCTTTCACTCAACAACAGGTAAGAGTTTGAATGTCCATGTGCACAAAACTCAGGTTGCAAAGAGATGTGCTTGGCCACGCCTTACACACTAGTATTTCCTGCCTTCAAAAAGCAAAGGTCAATAACAGATATTCAATGTCCTATGTGTGTGTGCCATTTGCCATGCATGCAGGACACAACGTTTTCCAAGAATAGCTTTCAGCGGGAAGAACAAAACACTGAAGACTCCATACAATAGACGCTGTCTATCAGCCACAGATAGCCAAGATTGCTGGTGGCCTGACAGCAGTTGTAGGGTTACAAGAAATAGTCAATTGTCTAGTTCCTGGATAATAATATATGCAAGTGGAACACCTGTTTAAAAAAAAAAAAACATACATAACATTAAATACAGGAATCATGTATACATGTAGAAAGTGTACGAAGATTTCTTTTTCTTTAATACATTCAGACATGTAAACAAAACATTTGTAGCTGAATACTTAATTAAAGGGACGCATAACACTGAATGAAATGTAAGGAATGCGTTAGTAGCATTCATTTTTCTTCTTTTTCCTTTTAAAGTATTCAAATGTGGATGGACTAAACAGTCACGATTTACTGCATTTTACTCAGTACTTTTCATTCCATTAAGTAACACTTTGTTAGCACTATATATAAAGCCAAACATTCTTGCAGCTTTATCAGAATACACTCTTTATTCTACATAAAAAATATATATATCTACTTCCTCGTGGTTCCTTTTTGCTAGTATTCTTGAACTTCCTTTCCACCGTTTTATCATGCACGGATGATTGTGTGAGCCCATCTCGCCTGATAATTATTTTTGTTATTTATCTGAACTTTACCTAAATTGCCAAAAGGCATTGCATGGGGGGTAGCATAGCACAATATTCGCACATGTGACATCATGTACCGTAATTGTTTATGCTTACATTTAAATTATGCATGCACACACATTGCCCTCATGCAAGCAGTATATTAAGCAAAACAAATGAATTGAAAAAATATGGCATAAACAAGTCGTGAAAAATTTAACCTTGTACAGATAAACAAGGTGCTGGAATTCATGTTACTGCAAGTATTACTAATTATCTGACTCGTGACAAATATTATGCAAGCAAACAGATATCAACATAGAAATTCTCAGTCTCTGCTATGCAGGCTATCTTGTTCCAAATTACAGAAATGTATGCTATCCTTGCTGTAAGTTACCCCCCCCCCCCCCCCCCCCAAAGAAGGTTAATTATAAGCTTGACTAAGATAAAGCATAGCCACTGAACGTCCACTTTAAAAACAGATGGTTTGCACACATTATCAGAAAATTGATTAAACTACTGTATCACCAGTCAATGTTCTGTTACATGGAATTGGGTGTTTTTCAACCTATCGCAAATGAGTGTCAATGAAACGTTTGCTAGTAAACTAATTGAGCTAACCGATCTGCTATTTCTGTTCCACAAGGCAAGAGCAAGAGCCTGTTGCATACATATTACAGATATCTTTCAAAATGTACATTTCACTTTCTGTCGATATTACCTTACATGGAACTGAGCTTTTTTCGACACATCGGCGGAAAGGTTTGCTAGTAAACTAATCCAGCTAACCACCTGCTTTTGTCCCGCAAGTCAAGAGTGCCGGCCTATGGTCATTTTACTTTCTGTCAATAGGTTTGAGAATGCTGCGCTCTCAAAATAAATGTTTTTACAACATTGACTGTGAACCTGCTGTGGATATGAACATTTGGTGTTTCCTTTAGAAACCTGCATATTAAAGGAGTACTAATATTGTCCCTGTTTCTTCCCTAAATGAAAGTCTGAGCTCTCTAAACTCTAGAAAAAATAATGGTAAGTGTTATAGCATCCTAAACAATTTACTATTATGCTTGTTTCTATGGATCAATTTCGGTTTCTTAGAGGTGGATGCATCATGGTACAAACACACCTAGAAGAAAAGTGCACAGTACTTGTTTCCTTTTCCTATGAGCAATGTCATTGTAACAGGCCTTAGTGCTACACACTGTTAGCAAATTTTGCTGTGTCGTAACACCATGATAGTGTTGAAGAAATTATGTCCTTTAAGTGTTTTCCAACACTCATGCTTGTTAAGTGTCATAGTTGTGTGAGAAACATTCGTTTAGATTATAGAACTTCGAAAATATGTTTTAGATGAAGATATGTTTTAACAAATGAAGATGAAGGCACCAAACTGAACCAGTGACATATCTCCGCTTAGTCTCCAGCAATCACACACACACACACACACACAAATTCCCTTTTGAATTGAAAATTGCTATGTGCAACTTAAATGACAAGATATGTATTTGCAAATACAACAATTTTATCCTAGGATAACACTGTGCCAACTTTTTGTTTCAAATATGCCTATATTTGACGTGTTGGTTGGTCAAAAACTTTATAGACAACCTTAAGTGGTAGCAAGAGCGACAAAATGTGGCGTCGGCAGAATCGATCTGCACGCGAAATGCTTGAATAATGCAAATAAGTGACAGTGCAGAGTTCGCAAGAATTATCACTTTAAAGAGTAAAATCCTTAACAGAGTCAGAAGCAATATAATGCAAATTCTTAATTGCTGCAGTAGAATCTCAATATGAAACATAGGGATCACCCATGTCTAATTTCGCTTTTCCATTAAAAAAAAAACTGAAAGGATACATCCGGTCAACTGTCATGCCGTTCTGAGCTCTGCCACCTGTACTGAATGGGCTCAATGAAACTGAGAACTCGCCAAACAAGATCACTGCGATAAATTCGTGCAGGTGGATAACAAAACTCACAGACGACTTGCGGCTAACATCACTCAGCTTCAGGAAAACTTCACTGACGGTTAGTTCCTCCCGATCGACGTCTCCGTTCACCTCCATGACAACACGATCAGAAGCACGCGAATGCGGTTCCGAGTCGCGCAACGCCGCCGTCCAGCCGCCCGCTGGGTCGTTATGTAGAAACCACGTCACGTGGTACCGCGGCAATCTCCTCTCTCCTAATCCCCCTCTCCACCGTTAACGGCTGGAACTGGCACGCGCGTCGCCAACGCGGCTTCTTCTTGGTCGTGGCGTGCTTCTCAATAGCGCGCTGGGTTTTATTTTCTTTTTCTTTGTGCGTTACGCGATATGACAGCGTGTACGCGACTCGAGACGCGTGAGTCACAGACATCGGCTTCGGGCACCGTTGCGCCTGCGCCGACAACTGGCAGGCGCGCACAAACAAAAATAAATGATCGCTTTAGCCGCTGGCTAGGCACGTATGTACAGTGATCTAACAGAAACGGAAAGTGAGGAAGCTGTTGCGACAGGCGTTGCAATCGGCACATAAAAGTACTTATGGGGCACTAACTGTTGCCGAAAACGATTAATGTCGGTTGAAATTCGCGAGCTGTCACGTATGACACTTTCACGCCTTCGGTAGATGCATGCTAAAAGTGCTCATCAGCGGCTCTTCTACGAATCAAGCGAACCTTACAGACCTGCAAAACTCACCATTTTGTAGCTCGTACTGCAATGCTAGACAATAAGGTGTGCCCTACAGATCGGTTAGCAATGTCGCTCGCTGGTAAGACGGGGACACGCGTCCCTTCCAGACTGGGTATTTTCCAGCACGATCCAAGCATACAAAAGATAGTAAGTGCACATCGAAACTTTTCCACGGCTTGGGTGCTTGCTTTGCTTTGTCAGCCATAGCGTTGCCACAATCGGAAGCAAAGCGCATAGCTGAACGAATGAGTGGGCCGTTAAGGCGATACGAGTGTTAAGTTTATCCAGTGCCTACACTTTTTGATAAGCGCGCGCACACACCACCTGCCAGGAGCGCATTCGGAACCGCAAACGAGTATGCAACGGGGTAAGGGAGACAGGGTATGCCGAGGCGTATTGGAAAGTGGTCCTATGTTCGTCGCCAGTGCATCTTCCGATACGATAGCAGCCGCCAGCAGATACAGTGCGGAGTCGACATGAGGTCAACATCGTCAGCTGCCGTCGTTGATGTCGCAACATAAAAGTATACAGGTGGATAACTCCAGCTCTGTCCCGCACCAACTGCGCACAGTCGCGCGGCGAAACTTTCATGGCGGGTGCGGCACACGAAATGCTCCTTCAAAGAGGATACTTGAAGGGAACCAACTGTGCTAACAAGCAAGTGCAGGAAGGCACACCTGCCCTTGACGCACGGAAAGCAGAACTGCCGACCTCGTACTCACGTCGTAAATCTCTTCCTCCGAGTCATCTTTAGCGTTCGACAACTCTGAATAAAGCATCTAAACGTGATGTTCAGGCACTTGATCTTGTTATATCAACAGGTTGTTACAAGGGGAACAAATAAATCAACGTTGCCGCGAAAACAAAACAGCTTGCACGCGAAGCACAATAGAAAAAAAAACAAAAAAAAAAAAAAACAAGCCACACCGGATTTCAAGACTGGCGGAAGTTGTTGTTGCCAGCCTTTAAAGTTAACTCTGCTAAAGCAATGAAAACTGCCCGTCTGTCCACTGTACTCAATGCCACATCTCTGTAATATTCGTACTGTGCTAAAGCAAACGTCGCACTGTGATTGTTCCATTTGCGATAACTCTTAACCTTGTTTTCCGATACCTTACATGATCGGAAGGCCTGCAGAAAATCGTTAATAAATGGTGGTGTAACACTGGTGTAAAGGTACGCAATAACTAGCTCTTTGCGAACACCCTGTTAAGTGTGAGCTTTGCAAAATTGTGTTTCTTTGTTCACATCCAGTCCGAGGTCAAAAGCGGCACGCCTAGCTAAACTGTAAAGTACCCGCTGCGGTGGCTCAGTCAGATACGGCGTTGCGCTGCTGAGTAGGAGATCGCGGGATCGAATCCCGGCCGCGGCGGCCGCATTTCGATGGAGGCGAAATTAATGCAAAAACGCCCGTGTGCTTGCGTTGTAGTGCACATTAAAGAACCCCGGGTGGTCAAAATTAATCTGGAGCTCTCCACTACAGCGTGCCTCATAATCAGAACTGGTTTGGCACGTAAAACCCCCAGAAAGAAGAGGAAGCTAAACTGCAGACCGAGAATACACACAATCGATCACCGAAGGTGCGGAAAAGCTTGAGTTCTGGTGATACGTGTTTACACGTACGTTGACACAAATTGCAATCTCAAAACAAGATGCCTGTTGACACAATCTACGCAGCGACGGAAAGAAAACAATAAAACCGCCTGCGGCAAACGATGATAAGTATTGTAAACAAGCCGTGGAAAGATATTGGCCTAAAGGCGATAGTGTTCGATCGGTATTTGTAGGGAGCCTACATGCAACGCCTTTGCATGTAGGCTCCCTAGGTATTTGGTTTTCGGGTATTTTCAAAAGGGTTGTAGCAGGATGTGCCAGCGTTCTCGCATGTCAGTTTTAATAGTGTGTGATACGCACGATATGTTTACGCTGACGGGTCGCGATAAAAGTTTGGTGTGCAGTCGCAACAGTAATAATACTGTTGTATTGTATTAATAATGTTGTATTGTAACGCTATGGACGAAGGCGCGCTTTCTGGTAGAAACCCGGCCTCTCTCGTGGGCGGGCCTTCTTTTATTGTTTGCACCTTTAATGTTTTAGCCTGAGAAGATTTAGCATAAAAGGCATGCGCTGTCAGTGTTTTGTTTCATGACAATTGTTTGTGGGCTGTCACTCACAATTCCGAGGAATAACTTTGTAAATAATGCAAGATAAAGTGTGAGCAACTTTAGTGGTAAAATATATTTGGAGGACCTGCGTGGAGGGGGGCTGATTTTCTCGGCCGCGGGCGGCATTGCCGACGCCGACGCCGTATTTTCTGCGACACGGGGCCCTAAACGCTATCGCGTTAGAATGTACATTTCTAGTAGCACAGCTCCGAAACATGGAATTGCTTCAATACATTGCATTGGTCCAACACGTGCACGTATACACGCTGTACCATTAGATTTCAGCCGCCAGCCCAGGATGCGAAGAAAAAAAAAGTTTTGCGGTATCATTCGTCGCCAAAGACATACACACACACACACACACACACACACACACACACACACACACACACACACACACACACACACACACATACATACATACATACATACATACATACACACACATACACACACACATATACATACACATACATACATACATACATACATACAACATACATACACACACACACATACACACACACACACACACATACATACACACACATACATACACATACATACGTACATACATACATACATACATACATACATACATACATTTACATACATACATACATACATACATACATACATACACGGGACACGGTGGGCGTTACATGTTACGTACGCGTTATTTTGTACGTTCTTTTTGTGAAACCCCGCATCCATAACCATTTGCGGGATTTCACAAAAGAACGTTTAATTTCGGGCCTTCAAACAAGCTCTTACTCTAAACCGGAAATATTGTCATGACCGAACCCTTCATTAATCACACTGGGGCTACTGGTCATGAGCTGTCCTCATTTGCAACTTCCCCGAAATAAATCGCATATTCCATAGATATTGCTGTGGAGCAAAAGTGCACAATGACCATTTTTCCGCTGCGACAAGGACCCAGTCGCAATGACGCTTGTTATTGTCTTGCATGTCTGAAAATTCCGACCCTTATCAGCCCAACGGCTACCGCTTCACTGTCGTACGTGTCACTGAACAACAAACACTGTCTAGGTTTGTTGTCATCACTCGTGCACGCATCTTAACACTGCGCTCGCCATATTGGCATCTTCGGTCGTTTTTCTTTTCTTTTTTTTTTTTTAATGCGAAGCATTCTTTGCTTCATTCTTCGCATTAATTGCAGGAGGTAGGTAGATTCCTGCCTCGTCTCGCTTTAATAAACATAAAATAATGTGCCACCGACGGTGGAATCGAACCGCTGCCCTCCAACACAGAAGCACGGTGCTCAAATCATGAGGCCACGATCACTTCTTCTTTCTCATTTAATCGCACGCGTATACCTCCCTCGTTCCAAAGCTTTGAAGTTCTTTGAAGCGTGCTACTTCCTCGCCTTCGTTCCTTGCGACAGCTCGTGCTCTGCGGCGCCGTGTTAGACCACTATCTCCGGGATCGGCCCTCTTTCCTCAGTACTTTCCTCGTAGCACGGCACGGAGACGTTGTATACCGACTTCACGATCCCCCAAGTTAATCATGCTCTAGTGCCTTTCTTCACAGGCGTACCAAATGCCATCGTCGTTTTAACATGCAGCACATCACGTATACATAGCCCTGCGTCACATAGCAGTATAGACCCGTATAGTCGCTGATGACATCACAATCCGTGTTCCTCTCGTTTACGCCCTCGCCCGCTACCCATGTAGAACCCAACAGTCGTCATGTCGTAAGCGTGCGTCGAACGACCAGCGTAGAAATCCGCCATAAGATATCTTTTTTAAGGGATTCAGTTTCGGTGTCGCCAATATGTCTCGGGAAAACACGAAGATGTCAATGCTCTTTCGCGCACCTATCGTTAATGTCGCCGTCTTGTCGACCACGTTGGACTGCTCCGCCAACAGAACTTCTTATCGGTTCATCGAAAGACACTATACACGATTGAAGGCACACAAGTGCTACAGACTTGCTATCGTCGAATTGTGTACCGCATCACGCAGCAATTTTCGAGGAAGCTCTGGAGTGCCCGAATATTTGCGCAGGCAACCACAACGGGCGTTTTCTAAAGCTGCAACGGCGAACGTGAGATATTGTATCGCTGGCTTATTTTTTAACATTGATTGATTGAATTGTGTTTCACGCCTTAAAGCAGCTCACTGAGCTATAAGAGACGTCGTAGCCGATGGCTCCAGATTAATTTTGACCACTTGACGTTCTTTAATGTGCACCTATAAAAGACGGTACAAAAACGATGCTCATCAAAATGCCGCCTCCGTTGCTGGGAGTCGAACCCGCGACCTCGGGCTCCTCCTCCTCCTCCTCAGCAGCAGCAGCCTGCCATATAGTCACTGAGTTACCGTGGCAGGTTTCTGAGCATCAAAAATGTCGTATCGGCACGCGCAGCGTTTCACAGTCGTGCTAACTCAGAGTTCAATGCGAGCAAGCGCATCCATGGAAAAGGTCGCGTTAGCCTGTGCCAGGTGAAGGCGCCCGCAGACACAAATTGAAACCTGTATAGGGATTTCTTCGCCTTCAACTATGAATGCTCGAGGCACTTTGCGGTGATTGGTGGATTGATCGTCGAGTCCAGCCAATTTATAACTCGGTCCGGATCAGAGCGGCCATGGACGTCGTAATGGGGACACCGGCTATGATACCCTAGGCACTTGGTGGTTGTTGTGCATCATATGTACATTGCCTATAATACAATAATAAGCGTTCGTAATAACGTTATATACTGCCCAACATGGCGATACTGTATGTAGTAACAGCGTCCTTCAATAATTTTAAAAGTATTCAAGGATCCTTTTAGTAGCATAGGAATATGGGTCCTCGATGAAAGAGAAACAGGCAATGTGGCATCACTACGGGAGAAACCAAATGGCACTTGCAACCGCAACAAGGGGTCGAGGGAACGAACGAGGGTCATTCACACACACACACACACACACACACACACACACACACACACACACACACACACACACACACACACACACACACACACACACATATATATATATATATATACATACATATATAATTTAAACGCTCAAAAGTGAATAAGGGTTTAAATTATTTTGCACTGTATACTGGCGAAAGAGTGTGTATACCTCGATCAGGCTCAGCTATAGAAATTCGACTCCCCCCCCCCGCTTGTGTCTTTGCTTAAAACAAAGCTATATATGGAACCCGTCGTTTATACAGCCGTCCTGCTATACGGTCCCAGCTGCCGACGTCTCTTCCCACTTTCGCTGTTGACCATGTCATTTGCAGGGTGATCGTTTGAGAACTGTGCTTCGCTGCTTGTCCGGCAACGGGACGATCGTCGTCGCCTGGACTCTTAAGCCGTGCCATTAGAGAGTTTTAGACTAGGGGGACGCAAGCATTTGGTCCTCCTAGCTCTTTGGGCTGCGGTACTGCGCATGTGCAGAGGGGTCTGCACATGCGCAGTACCGCAGCCTCATGAGCTAGGGGGCCCCAACGCTTGCGTCCCCCTAGTCTAAAACTCTATATTAAGACCGAACTTTCAGATCGCCCAATGGCAACGACTTATAGCCGTAGTAGCTTGTACAGAGAGAGTGGAAAGGCAATGAAAATAATTGAGTAAGTAAGTAAGTAAGTAAGTAAGTAAGTAAGTAAGTAAGTAAGTAAGTAAGTAAGTAAGAAGTAAGTAAGTAAGTAATTAATTAATTAATTAACAAAAACTTGAAACTGCTGAAATTTGATGTGCTACATTATTAACCGGCCGCAACACTCATTCTCGGTTCAGAACTCGGTGTCTGTGAATGAGTCACGCCATGCAGTGCCACATAGGCAGGGGAATGTGGAGAAGAAAGTTGTAGTTGTTTTTTTATTTTTTTTTTTTTTTTTTTTTTTTTTTTACAGCGAAGCTGAATTAGCCTCTGGTTGGTCGGGATTTTTCGTAGGGCTCGTTCTGTGCTGGATGGATGGATGAGGCTGAACCATTTAAATCGGGCGGTGGCATAAGCCACCTAGCCATGACTATTAACATGTTTTGTACTTTGTGGTGGGTGAAATTTCACCCCTGCCTTGATTTTATCCACCAACCAGATAACCTCCGTTTGGTTATTTCTACCCGCTTAAAGTCTATTTTGCCTTCACTGTCCCTAAACCCCAATGCTTTGAAAAAATCAGCCCCGTTGCTTTGCACTGTAGGGTTAAGGCCTTTACAGAAAAGTATGAGGTGTTCAGCCGTTTCCTCGTCTTCTCCACACGCACAGCACAACGTGTCTATATCTTGGTACTTGACTCGGTACATCTTAGTCCGCAATACTCCCGTCCTGGCTTCAAACAACAAAGAGCTTCCCCTAGAATTATCATAGATAATTTCTTTGGCTATTTCTTGCTTGAAAGTTCTGTATGTTCCCAGTGCTGATATTCGCCTGCATCCCTGTTTTCCACAGACCCCTCTCTGTTTCTTTAACCTTTTTCTTAACCGTTGTTTCCTGGTTTGCACCCCTCCTGCAGTCCAAATATTTGATTGACAATTTTCTGGTCCGCTTCCTCCATTTTGTGTCAACATTCCTCATGTACAAATAACTGAAAACTCTCTTTGCCCACCGCTTTTCTGCCATTTCTCTCAATCGCTCCTCAAATTCTATCTTGCTGCTGGCTTCCCTGCCCTCGAATGACGTCCATCCCATGTCACCCTGTACCCCCTGATTTGGTGTATTTCCGTGTGCTCCCAGAGCCAGTCTACCTAACCTTGCTCGAACCTCTGATCTCATGCACAGGACCGCGTTGCCGAAAGTCAAACTAGGGACCATCAGCCTTTTCCAAATCCCTCTCACCACTTCATACCTATTGTAAATCCACAGTGCCCTATTTTTCATCACAGCTGCATTTCTGCTACCTTTAGCCGTTACATATTTTTCATGTTCCGTTAGGTGCTCAGCCCCATTGTTTATCCACACTCCAAGATATTTGTACTTATCCACCACCTCCAGCGTAACCTCCTGCATCCTATGCTCGCTACCCTGATTATCATTAAAAATCATGACTGCCGATTTTTATTTACTAAACTTCAAACCTAAGCCATCTCCCTCTTTACCACAGATGTCCGTTAATCTCTGCAAGTCTTCCTTGCTGTCAGCCATGAACAGTAGCGCCAGCTGGCGGCCGCGGCCACAGAGACAGAGCTCAAACGGCAGCTGGAAAAGGGCTCTGCCTCTGAGTTACGGCTTAACAGAATTATGTTTTCTCGTATATTCGAATTGCAATCCGAAGCTATCTTGTCCACAGCTCGTGTGTAAGTCATACTTTACGAATTTTCTGACGCAATTTACTCTGAGAAACTCAAGTAGTTCAATAACGGGCTTGCGCGCTTGGCGGAGGGCATAGCAGAATGAGGATGTGTGCTGCACTTCCGCACATGTGCGAGCGCGCGTGAAGCACGTGTGCGGAAGTGCAGCGCATGTCCTCATTCTGCACAATGTGTCTGTTCTTGACGCGTGGGTGCTCGATCTGCCCCGTTGCATCTGTGGCACAGCTTGTGCTGCAACCGTAATCGACATAATGGCAAACACTGACCAAAAAACAGTACCGCGGGTACCGCCACCTAGCGGTCACTCAGAGAGACCTCAAACGGCAGCTCGCGAATTATATGACGCAATTTACTTTGAAAAAAAAAAATGTCAGTTTCACCCTAAGGGCGAAGCAATGAATGCGATAGCAACACAGCAATGTCATACGAAGTAAGGTGAGCGGCTTTGTTAGCAATATGAATTGTAGTAAACATGAGCTGATTAAGTAAGCAGGTGTGCTGCGGCGTAAGTAGACCGACATGAAGAGAGACTCGATGACCACGAGAAGGCGCGTGTGAAACGGTGGTGTTGATGAGAAGCGCTTCCCGTGGGCAGCGCGCGTGCGAAGGGACACACCTGTAGCGCTGCACTGCCGATCCGGGCAGCATTGCATGTGTAGCGTGCGTTGGAAAATGTGGCCCGACGATTACTAACTGAATGAACAAGCGTGGTGTGAGCGCTCACAAACAAACACGAATAGATCACACTGAATGACTGCAGACAACGACTGTCAAAACACTGGCAGCAAGCATACGCCGCAGCGGGCGAAGGTACGTGCGGTCTATCGCTTCAACGGAAACTGAGCGGCGAATGCACGGCGCATAAAGGTCAGAGCCGTGTGGAGATAAGAGACGGTGCGGACGAGCGACGAGCGCGGTTGTTGGCAGAGTAGAAGTGCCCCCCCCCCCCCCCCCCCTGCTCCCTCCGGCGCTGGCTTCCTTGCTTGCGCGTGGGAGATTGAGTGCGTTCGCTCTCCGTGATAGCGCGCGTCCCCGCACGCTTCCGCTCGGGCATACGGCGCGCGGCGCAGATTTTATCTATAGGGAACCTGACGGCGACGGCGACGACGACGCCAACGGCAGAAATCCGGTTGAAGTGTCCATATAATTGCTATCGCAATAAAAAAATCTGTTAGCTCCATAAGGCACTTGCGCTTGACGGAGGGCCTAGAAGAATGAAGATGAATGCTGCACCTCCGCACACGTGCGTGCGCGCGTGAAGCAGTACGTCGCTTGTGGTGGTGGTGCTTGTCTAACGTTGGCAACAGCTTCGCTGTACATCACCCTTTCACAGGGTGGAATGGCGGCGGAATTTTTTAGCTGCAGAGCGTATGTTCTCCTTCTTTTTACACTGATTGCTGCTGTTATAACCCAACGTTTGTTATAACAAAACGCGGTGATGTGAAGGTATTGTGTGCCGTCCGTACAGTTTTAGTGACTTTTGTCAGCGCACGTATAGTTTATGCACGTTAGCATATACAGGGTGTCCGAACTATCATGCACCAAACGTTAAAAATATGCAAATGTCACGTAGCTAGACAGAACCAAGGTAACGTTGTTTGCCGTCACTTGGAGATATTCGGCTCATTTTTTGCATTCCGCCTAATGACATAATCAGTCTTAATTAATTAATGAGCTTGTCAAATATTATAATTAGATTAAAAGTGTCAATGAGAAAATTGGAGAGAAACACTAAAAAGGAGGACAGCTTGCACTATAGTAGTGCAAGGCTGAAGAAACAGCGTAGCTGGGGGTCGACCAAGGTTTACGAAGTTTTGCTAAGATTTTGCTATGTTATGCCACGATTTAATTTACCAAATTTTGCTTTTTATTGATATGTAATGCTATGTATAGGCCAAGATTTTTGCAAACCTTCATCTCTCCGGGGTCGTTTTCGGCGGGAAACGTTTCGCGCAACCCTTGCACGGCGACATTGCGCTTCTCAAAGTCTCGAACCGAATTCAGAGTAGACAGGTTGACGTCAAACCACAGCCGATCGCAGACGCGGCAGCCGTGACCAAACTCGACGTTCAAGAACTCTCGCTAAAATCGGCCGTTCGCGCCACACATGGACTTGTAGGTTTGACGCTGGAAGTTACGCATGACACGGTATAGCCAGGATCACTTTCTCGGTGCTTGCGATCACTCAGACAAGAGCGTTCCATGCAAAGGGTGAGGTACTCGGTATCTTCCGCTCTTCGCTGCCGCTTTGATGAAGATTCACCAGCACGGTATTCCGGGTTTGATCGCAGCCGTTGCATTCGTTCACGAGCAGTGGTGCAACGGGCTTCCTGTCAAGCATCTTCCTCGGGGGTTATGTACTTCTTCGGCCGACCCATGTCTTTAGGCGGAGCAAACGATGTGCTTGGCGCAGAGACACGTTAGGCAATGTGCAGCCGTCGCGGAGTCACGGAGCTTTGTACGAAGGCCGCGAAAGAAACGGCGTGCAGAGACGTCATAGCTCTTTTTTTCTCCGTCTACACGGCTGTGGAAGCTTGTCGATGCACGAGATAGGGATCCTACATGCAACGCTTGAATGTAGGCTCCTTAGCACGGGAAGCGGCGGTGCAGCGTGGCGCGGCCGGGCGCAGATATGCCAAGTGGTTGCTAGGCGACGCATAGTGACGTCAGAGCTAGGCGCAGCGCGAGCCAAGCGGAGCTGTGCTAAGTGGTTGCTAGGCAACGCAGTGACGTCATAGCTCGGCGAAGTTTCTGTAAACTATTTGTAGCCGAACCTCGAGCTTAAACAGTTACGCTGTTAAAACTCCCGATACAGCTTTTTCTTGCTCAATAGGTGCTATATAAAAGTATTTTGCGAACGTGAAAGAAGCCCGCGAATAAACGCAATATTGCCGCGCGGCTGGTCGCTCGAGACACTTTGCGTGTATTCGCGGGCTCCTTCGTCTTTTCGTTGGGCTATGAAAGGTTATTGCATATATTTGAAGTTATATCCGCCGAAGCATGGGTTTTATATTGGAATCCTGTAATTATTCAGAACTAAGTTTTCTTACTTTGCGAGCCTTATTGCATATACAGTCGAACCCGGATATATCAAATCTGAAACGCCAAGGCCCTTCAGTGCGCTTGTGCGGAAAGTGATCTCGTCGTAAAGATTTCGAAGCTTGTCTATAAAGATCGGCGGAACTACGAATAGGTGCCGTTACGAGTAGGTGGTCCAGAGGGTCATCGACCAGCATGTCGCGGCGGCCGAACCGGTCATAGAGCACCTTGATGGCGACATCGTAGTTCGCCTCGGCGAGGCGGATACCCTGAATTGCCGTCTTAGCTGACCCGGACAGGTACGTCAGCAGATACTGAAATTTGTCTATCTTGGATAGCGAGTCATTTCCGTGAATTCTTGCCTGTTACTGGTCCCAAAAGCTTTGCCAGTCACGTCGCTCCCCAAAGAAGCTCGCGATGTGCAGCTTTGGCAGGACAACGCGGGAGAAAGACGCAGCGGGCGACTCTCCGGGCGCGGCGGAAGGGGCACCTGGGTACGGTGGCGAGGCAAGTTGCGCTGTGGGAATCGCGGTGGAGTCGACGGAGCCAGGAAGGAGCGGTGGACGCTGCTCGTGCTCGGCGCACGCTTGTCTTGGTGGAGTTAACCTTTTGTTCGTACTCGAACGTTGTGGTCAGGTCTGCCTCCAGGTATGTCCTGGAGTCCGTGAGTAGGTCCTGTATTGCGCGGTCGAACTCGATGAACTCCGCCTGCTTCGCTAAGACGAGCTCGAGGTGCTGGTGCAGCTCCCGCACAGGAGTTGCCTCATCTGACAGCAGAGCGTCGATCGTAGAAATGGCCTTGGTGATGACCCTCCGGACGAAGCCGCGCTTGGTGCGGAGTTGCTCCATGGCCGGAATTAGAGGGCCAGACTACAGGGTGCGTTTCGGCGCCACTTGGAATGTAGCAAAACAACGACGGGGATTAGATCCGGACCCGGACGCCTGACTCGTTCTTAATCTGGTAGCAACTGAGCGAGCCACGCCCGTGGCCGATACTCGTGCTCGGCGCACCTTCTTGTTTATATGCTACAGGGATCATAAAAAAGTTCGATATATAGGTATATATAATTCGATATATAAAATGAAAAAATTATTTCAAAGAAATGTTCGAGGGTATTTTCCTGCTGCTCGTTAGAAACGATAATTTCTTATATGTGGTACGGTATATCCGGGTTCGACTGTAGTAGCTGAAAACGCTCTCCACCACACATATATCTTGTATACTTTCTCTAGAATGGCCTGGCTTTGATGCTGACGGTTCTTCACAGTAACATAGAGCTCTCCCATGGTTATGGAGTATGAGTCTGTGGGCCGAGGCCTCCTATAATATATATTGCACACGACAGATGATCGTCGGTGCTTTTGTCAGGGCTCGGTTTATTGAGATCACGGCGATCGGAGAAGTGTATAGAAGCATAGTTCATATGTATAGAAGCACATGTGAACGCATTCGTGCGCACACCGCGAGACATCACTTTTTGTTTTTATTGTACCTGTTTCATTCCTGCCTTGATTGCTCATCCGGCTAAGGTCAATGGCTACGAAGTCGTATTATCGCTCTGCAATGGAACAAACTTCCTGTCGATTATCGCGTCGAGCTCTACAGTGTACAGCTGACGCCCCATCAAACTGCCGCCGCCTCCGAGCCGAGATCGCACGTGCCTTTAGCTCGAAGCATTTAGGTCGGCGTTTCTCGACGTTGTGCGTAATCTGAGGCTTGGCCAGTGGATGCGCGATTGGGCCGGAAATCAGCGTAGGAGTTGCGTAAGCGCATTGTTCCTGTCGTCAAAGACAAATTATATAGTCACTCAACGAGCGTATAGCCATCAATAATTGGGTCGCTTGGCGAAGTTATCTATATACACGCCGGTTAGCTTGCTGATTTCACTATCTCGCGCCACGCTGTGGCAGAATACCAGGTACTACACTATACGCATGTGCCTCTTGCACGAGCGTGGCTGTCGCTAGGCAACAAGACCATGAACATAGCAAACCCTTCATCTCGTTTCAAACCTGACATCACAGTTTCAGTTCTTTGTTGTTCATGCATGCCTAAGCAGTGCAATAGCCTCAAGCAAAAACAAGAATCACCGCTTCGATAGCTAAGAAAAAAAAAAAAAAAACACGTCTGTACTTTGAAGTTGGAGGTTGGGGTCTGGGACTTTATAGCACACGGGGGAAAGAGCATTTTAAATACTATAATCCATATTGTGCTATGCTAGATCGACTAAAGCATGTCATTTTGGTATCCTGTAAGTTGTAGGTAGGGTTAAATGGGGGTCTAACTGGAGAGGTGGGAAGCAGAAGACTCCGGTTACATCCCTTTCACTCATACAGAAAAAAAGAAGATTGATTTAAAAATGAATAAAATTACAAGAAAAAAAATCCGGCCCTCGCACGTCTCCCATTTTCGTAACGAACCGAGGTTGACCGCCAAATGTATCGCCTGTTTCTATTTTCTCACTGTGTCGCTAAAAAAATTGCACACACGCGCTCTACATTGTGCTTCCGCGTGCAGGGATGGCTTGAAGGCCAGAAAGCTCGAAGGTTGTGTTCGTAACTAGAACTCTGGAAAATGGTTTCTTCATTCCCAAAAATACGAATGGCGGGCCATTTAATATGCTAATCCATAAAGGAAAATGTTCTACATAATTAGCGATGTCTGTGTGATCGACGACTGCAATATAACTTATGGATTGTTTCATACAATGAATTCGATAAATCCAGGAAATTATGGCACAGGCGCTGAAGCATGGGTCCGGTTCCCAGTTATTTATACCGTAATATATGACGCAAGGTGTTCATGCAACAGTGCTAATCAGTGCGGCATTCGATGCCTGAAATTGCAACAAACGCTAAATTCAGCAATAAAGTCGCAATGGAAAACAGCTAATTTAATTTTTTGTAGGGCATAAAAGAAAGAACTACTCGCAAGTGCAGCGCCGATGCGCCAATGACACGCGGAAACATTACTCAATTTTCGCCATCATATTGTCCGCGTTTCATCATTTTGTTTTTCGGTAATTACGAAACAGACGAGCAGACGTTCCATTCACACTGTGCTGAATGGCGGTGGCGTGAAATCAAGAGCTGAAAACTACGGCGCGGAAGCAGATGTAAAAGCTGCAGCGTGAAAGGAGAGATAAATAAAAGCTGCGACTGAAAGCAAAGCTTCATTTACGGCGTTGTTGACGCCGCAATGACGGGATCGTTATTTTTTGTGTGCATCTTTTTCTTCTCGGTTGCATGGTTCTGCGCTGCGCATCGATCTAGCCTGCTACTCTGCACAGGGGGAGGGGGGAACGGGGACATAAAGGCTGGATGAGGGGTGATGATGACATAGAAGAAGGATGTACAACGGTAAAGGCAAGTTCAGCATCCTCATGGCTATCAACAAAGTCCAAAAAGGTCCTTCAAACGTGTCATCTACCTTCCAGAGCATGGACGGAGTCACGAATACAATTGAAAGTTCACAAAAAGTCGCCGCGAAGAAGCTTGTGTATGGGCTTCTCCTGCGTGAGCAGCACAGGTGCCAAGCAAGGTAATTAAATTATGTAAAGAGCAGCGATCAGCTGCTCCAGTACGGCGAGTACATGCACGGCGCTTTTAGCGGCCGGAGTCTGGAGACCACAGAGAATCACGCGCATTGATTCTAGCAGGCGTTTCAGCATTTTTTCAACGCTTTCTTGGTCATTCTTTTCAGCTCCTTGCTTGCCTATAGGGTTATCGGCTTTACTAGCCCTATAATCCACTTCTTGACGTAGAGGAACACTACGGCATGGTATCGTGGGCGTGGATCTACTGGGTAGCGAAGGCCACTCCGTGTCTGTGCCACCCAGGGGCGACGAATGTGCGCCCTGTGCTCTCGGAGATCCTGAATTTGCTGTAGGCGCGGTTACCGTCCTCGATGCCGGCAAAGGCAGAGGTTGTCGAGGCCCCTGCGGCCCACAATCCAGTTCTCCAAGTCATTGGATGGCGCTTCTTATGCGAGCGTTGTCAGTCTCGGCGAACAGATTGAGCAGCCTGTCTATGGGAAGACTTGTTTTTTGCCATTTTCCGGAGAATACGAACTTCCTGCTGCATCTTCGGGCAATCCTTCGACGTTGCTTCGTGAGAGCCAGGACAGTTGGGACATTTCAATGAAGGTGCATCACAGTCGGCGGTATTATGTTGCCCCCCGCAACGCTGGCAAGTCACTTGATTTCTTCACACAGCGCTTACGTGACCAATCTTGAGACATTTCCAACACTGCAGAGGCCTCGGGACGAATGGTCGGACGTGGTGTATTACGTACCCCACTTTGACAGTCATTGGCAAAGTTGACGAAGCAAATACTAGTTTGATGCACCGGGAGTTCCCCAAGCGGTGAATCTCAAGAATCTGCACCGATGAACTCAGTAATTTCCTGAGGTCAACATTCTTGATGTCAAGGTCTATATCAGAAATTACACCAGTCGTTGACTCCTTCCCGTAAGTAAAAAAGGAACGGACGGGAATTCCGCTTAATGTTGGAATAGTCTTTAACTTCTCTATTATAGTTGAACTCTTGGCATCTACCGTCAGGATGTTTTTTCGAGAGTTGATCCGGATTTCGTTGACTTGACCAGGGGCCACACTTTCAAAATATTCATATAAAAACTGCCTACTTAAGGAGTTCAGGTTGTGTGACGCCGTAAGCGGCACGTAAGAGACCATGAAAGACTGCTGCTCCCACTCGTTAGATGAAGTCTGCTCACTTGACATCTGGCGCATCCTCTTCTTCATACGACGGCCCATGACCACGGCGTATTCGTTGTCGGAGTCCATGGCTTCGGGCGTTGAGCTCTCCCGGGAATGGAGCTGGTCCGAGCTGCCAAAGTCACGTTGCCTAAACATGAGCGATGAAGTAGACGGCTGACCTTGTTCAGGTGGTCGTGCGAGCGTCTTCCTGCTCATTCTTGATGAGAAAAGAGACAAAAACGCGGCTGCCTGGTTCCCCTGCCAGTGTGTGATTACGGCGGTTTGTGTATTGGTTGTGAATTATAGCATGAGATGCATTGCCCGTATCATATGCAATACGTGCGTGGAGGCTCAACAGGCCACCGTACCGAAGAGCGAGCGAGTGGACAAAGAGAGCCCCGTTCTCAGCCGGTGTCTCCGACAGGTCCGCAACTTGACGCCGCCATGTTAAGCTGAATCGTCCCATTGTCTTTGGCGGAGTACACCTGACCGGCGCCTGCCAGAGAAGCGAAAGTTGATGCACGGCGCCGGTATAGAGAAATACTTGCCCTGTGCACGTTATTTGTTGCATTTCTGACTTTAGTAAATGAGTGTTGTGCCGCCACCTTACATCTCCTGCAGTATAAACCTTGAGCATCGCAGAGAAAGCTCGAAAGTTTGAACCCCTATACGAGCAAGCATCCTTCATTCAATGTTCCTGCGTGCACATCTACGCCACACAAAGAAGTCTCGGCCGGGTAATTGTTTCCGGTTATAAGGAATATTCATTATATTTTGCTATAAGTAGTGCTTAAAGTCAGGAGGGGAGGGGCGCCGTCTCCCCCCCCCCCTTTTTTTTTTTTTTGTAAGGAGGGGCTCCGTCCCTCCTCGGCAAGTCAACTGTCGCAGTGTGGCACCGATTCGACAAGTTGGAAGTTATTTATTACCAGTAGTGCCTCGGGGGGAGGGGGGCGGGGCAATTCTAACTCTCCAAGATATATATATATATATATATATATCATAAGAAGCCAAGAAAGGCACCAAGGGCGACATAGGGGAAATTACTGGTACTGTGGAAAATTACTTCATTACTTGTGGAAAATGAAAATGGATGGCAAAACAACTGGCCGCAGGTGGGGAACGATCGTGGGATCGTTCCCCACCTGCGGCCAGTTGTTTTTCATCCATTTTCATTTTCCACAAGTAATTCAGTAATTTTCCACAGTACAAGTAATTTCCCCCCGATTATTCTGCCCGATCGTGGGATCGTTCCCCACCTGCGGCCAGTTGTCTTTTTATCCATTTTTATTTTCCACAAGTAATTAAGTAATTTTCCACAGTACAAGTAATTTCCCCTATGTTGTCCTTGGTGTCTTTGTTGGCTTCTTATGATATGATTATGCAAAATCTGGCCCTTAGGTTCCCTTTCGTCTCGTTCTATATATATATATATATATATATATATATATATATATATATATATAAAATATGGTGCTTTTTATAGATTCACCAAATTTTAAAAATTTGTCTAAGGCAGATAGCACAATTCGAACCCTTGAACTAAATTACCCGGAAAGGTGGCCATTACATTTACGAGAAATCGAAATACTTAATAGAATAATTAACTTAATTACGCTAATTACCTTCTCCATCAATTACTTTACGGCACATAGTATTATTAAAGCGATTTAAAACTGTTGACAGTGTTCAGGACTGCCTTCACTTCCAGAAAGACATTTTTTCAAGTGGCGCAGAAACAATAAGCTATACTCTTAAATGCTTCCAGAACTATGGTATGAAGTTGTACCCGGAAAACACGCCATGTGCAATTTCCATACTCCTTTCGGGATGCTCCACTGCTCCAAGGTCGATGAAATGAAAGATCTTGTTGTGTACTTCGACAAAACGCTAAGCTTCTTTTCACACGATAAATATGCGAAACAACGTCCCCTTCGCGCTCTTGGTATTGTTTGTCGTATATCGCGTGACTTCGACTCCCCTGTTGCCTGTCTGAAGTCGTATTCTATACTGTGTGCCTTCCACTGCTAGAGTATGCATCTATAGTTTGGGGTGGAACATGCAAATCCTATTTTGACCTCATTGAACGCGTCCAAACTAAATTGATATGTATATTCAAGCACCCCTTTTGCCGTTTTGGCGACCATACTCCAGCCTTCTCAAATATACCTCAACACACCTCTAAAATCAAGACGTATTAATTCAGACATTTTGTACCTCTATAAGGCGGTCCATTGCATTGTACATTGCCCAAAGCTTCTCAATCATGTGCAATTTTTCGTGCTGCAGAAGTATACCAGGCAACATTCCACATTTTCTGCCTGGCCTTGTGGCATTAAAGACTTCCTACTGCTCGACTAAAAAAAAAAAATGTAATAAGTATTCTGCCTGTATTGACATATTTCAGAGTTCATTTCCAGTGTTTTGGATAAATGTAGATAATCATGTTGTATGACTGACTCCCTTTTACGCCCGCCTCCTCGTTTTCCGTTTACCGATTTGTTTATCCATCTCGCATTGCGCAGCTGTTCCTGGGCGCCAGAATTAACATTTGATTAATTAATTGATTGATTGATTGCTTGATTGCCCTTATCCCGTTTCAGGAGATGTGCAAAATATGACGTCTACAGGCAAGGTTAAGGCGATTGGATAGGCGAGTGCAGCCTCTAGTTCCTAGCCAATCACGAGCGCACGTTCCTTTCTACACGTAGCCCGCGACTCGAGCACGACTCTAACGCAACGCAGCCCGAATCGAAGCAGTAATCAGTGATGATGGTGCCGCCTGATGATGATCAACAGTGATGAAGAGGACTCTGCAGGTCATAAGCGGGTCCAGTTAAGTCGAAATGGTTGAACGTATTGACAAAATTAATGAAACAAGTAACGAGGAGAAGTGCAAATAAACATGCTTGTAGGCACCCTGCAGTCAGCTCCATTCGTGCTGAGGACTCCGTTAAAGTATCTTTTAACAGCGGAGCTGTTGTAGGTCGAGGCTGCGCCGTCCGTCCGACCGTCCACCGGTGCCACGCAGGTCCCGTGACCAGGAGAGGATGAGAGCCGCGCCGGGGGAGGGCAGGTCACGTGACCAGCAGAGGAGGAGAGGCGCTAAGGGAGGAGGCGATCAATGAGAGTGCGCGCTGGGGGAGGAGGTCACCAATGAGAGGCCGCGCTGGGCGCGAGGAGGAGAGGCGATGAGTATAAGCGAAGGTGTTTCAGTGCGGCGCGCCCTTTCGGATAACGCGCATAGCTGCTGCCGACGCCGTCCTCATTTCCCCGCGTTCGCGCCGAACGCGCGCGGTGTCCGTGACTGCAGCCGATGCCTCTGGCGGCGGCTCAGCAGGTTTCGACCAGAGAACTGGACACTCGTCATTGCGTCGGAAGTCGCTGCCTCTTCTCGCCTCGCAACGTTTCAATATAATTTCGTGTTGTATATCTGTGTTTACTTGTGTTTATGCAATTGCATCACGTGCAACAAATGCACATGTAACACTCGAAACACTCGGTGTAACTCAGCTTCGCTATTCGACCATCTTCACGGAGTGGAAGGGAGGTATATTTTAGGTGCGAAGCACCTTATGCGCTTGGGCTGTCGGCGTCTCCTGTCGTCGTCGTCGTCACGGTAAGCAAGCGGCTCGCGCTCGGCACGCGCTTGTGCCACTGCTCCCGCGTTCGTCGTCGTCTTCCACAGCTGGCTGCGTTGCCGCTCATCATTCCAGCGTAGAATTTCACTTCTCTTCTGTTGTCGTAATGGGGAGGCCGCGTTACGGGGTTATGAGCCATTGCTTAAGGCAGTATGAGCCCATTAGCGGTGCATCACTGCATGTTTCGCACCTCCCCAGGTTTCACGTCAGTGGAGCTGCATTTCGCTCAATGGGTCATTTGACACTTACTCATAAAATTTAATTCACCGCTCAAACCGAGCTTACAACTGAACTCGTGTTAACTGTGATAACTAATAAAAACTAAAACAATAAGAAAGGCGTCCATAATGCCCACATTTTTTTCTTTTCTTTTTCTTCTTTACGACATTGAGCTCGGAAAGCTGATATGTATCACCAGAACTATGCAGAGCACAGGTGCGGCGATGCGAGCGCTACAACGATCGCAAATTATAAGCTGTCAAGCTTAGCCAATACTGCGCACTTTGCAGGGGAAGCCCGAAAATATCAGTAATTTCTGCCTGGAGAAAAAGATTGTTTGGTTGGCGGTCGGTGGGGTTTAACGACCCGAAGTAATACACATGTTAGGAAAAACACCATAATGGAGGGCTCCGGGTTAATTTCGGCCACCTGGGGCTGTATAACGGGCACCCAATTAAGGCACAGTACAACAGTGTTTTCGCATTCTGTCCCATCGGAATACGACTGAAAGCGACTGTGCGTTGTAATCTGCATTGGTTGGAAGTAGTTGGTTCTAAGTAGTTAAAGCTGGCGTAGTTCTGGCAGTAGTCTATCCAATGTGTTCAGAATACAGAAGCGCGCACCTGCAACGTTTTACACCCGAAATAGCGATAGCTTGCACTATCTGTGCCTAATGAACAATTTCGAAGCACATCTCGCTCACATGCTGTTTCTCCTGGCTTGACCGACTGAGCCATTCCGAAAGTGCATGATGCAATTAAAAAAAAAACTATAAAGTAGCAAACCGTAGGATTGATTTGGTTATCGCCGCCAGTGTAACTCATGACTGGTGTTTTACGCGTGACGTGAAAAATGGTGTCGCTTATAGGCAAACATTCACGGAATGCTGTGTTCGCGAGTGCTGTGCTTAAAATGTGGCATAAGAGATAGCTCATTTGCATCTACCGAAAGAAAGTTTATATATTGTGAACGTGCCTATTGGGGGAAATACGTATTTTGCGAACATTTATACTGTGTGAGCACTTATGTTTTGCGCGCGCGAACTTTAGAAATTTGCTCACCGTTCTCTCTTTCCATTCGTAGCATCTGTTATGACCATCGTTTTGAGCGCAACTATATATCATGTTTGAATAGAGCAGTGGCAGGTGCCACATAGACATGAACCTCTCCTTAAATACAGTCAATAATAATAATAATAATAATAATAATAATAATAATAATAATAATAATAATAATAATAATAATAATAATAATAATAATAATAATAATAATAATAATAAAGTGGATGAATTACTCAAACGGAATGTTCGTTCTTCGAACCACATGGGCCGATATATGCGACACTGAGAAAATAAAGGGAAAAAAAGAAGCAGAGGAAATATGCCAACAACGATATCCTGTTCGCGACGCTGAGGCCATTTACATTACACGCTACGACGCTACGTGACGCCATAAAGCTTACTAAAAAAGGATGAAAAACCTGGTTTCTGAAGCGTTTGCTTGCAATGTGCATGCTCATTTCGAAGATAAAATAACGAAAAGTGAGCAGTGGAAAGGTTTAACGACCGGGGGAGATAAAAAGAAAGATTTTTACATTATTCATGTGTCACTCTTCGCGTTTCCACGAAGCATCGAGAAAGCACGGCTCCGTTTCGTCGCCCTGTATTGAAATGTGAGTCGAAGAGCGGAGAGAGTTTCTGAGAGAGTAAAAAAGGGAGACGCGAAGTAATACAACTTTGTAGCAGCGAGAAAGGAACGCCATTGTAACTTTAATATTGGTGTGCGAATATTTGAAAGCTTTGAATAACGAATCGAATATTAGCCGATATACGACTCGATATTCAAATCGAAAAGTCACTCCTCGTAAATACGAACACTTTCCGCTTTACGTCGCTCATATAGAAGCCAGCGCTGCGTGCGCACGCGTTTGCTATCTGTGAGCTATGACACAACACATGCAACTGATCAACAGCTACTCAACAAGAACTGTCCCAGCGTGGAGCCAGTGCTTTGATTAGTAACACTGGATAACACCGCCAAGAGAAGTTCGTTGATTATAAGCCTCGATGACAACATCTTCAATGATAAGTTGCTTAGGTAAGGCATACTTCGTCAGAGCAACATACGGTTGCCATGACGATGATAAGCTACTTTGTCAGGGCACCATCGTCAGGTTAAGTTCCTTGATGAGAAGCATCGACGGCAACATCGTCGATGATAAGTTGCTTAATCAAGGCATGCTTCGTCAAGGTAACACGTTGTTATCCTGGCGATGAGTTTATTTGTAAAGGCACCACCGTCAGGGTAAGTTCACTGATGATAAGCATCGATGGCTCTGTTGCACACGTCGGCGATGCCATTTAAAACGGGGCGTGTTCTTTATCACATTTTTTTTCTCGTGAATGCAACATTTTCCTTGAGCTTGCCCACAGTATTCTGTTGATATAGGGACATGATTCTTCTGAACAGTTGGTGATAGTGGCTCGCTTCACCGACAAAGGACACTTAAGTCAATAAATTTTCCGCAGAGACTGTGTGCCATATGTGCTGGCTTTCATCAAGGTTTTAATCTCCAGTATATAACGCAGCTATAGGAATCCCCCCCCCCCCCCCCCCCCGTCCCCGTCCCTATCCCCGACACTACAGGCCGACTATAAACTTACGTCAAAAGTGAATTTGCATATTACGGAGCTCTTCTCACGTAACAAGGACGTAAAGTGAGAGAGGCATACAGGAGAGATGCCTCAACCTGCACCGCTAGTGTACCGCATGGTAACGTAACAAGGACAATAAACGCTCTCGTTTTACGTATATATAATGCTACAGTTCCTTTCTCTCTCTCTCTCTCTCTCTTATGCCAGCTGTTTTTTTTTTTTTTTTTGCAGCCGTGTGCTTCCACGAGCGCTGCTGCATCCGCAGTGACCTTCACCTAGTCGTTGCTAGGATAACGGCACTTCATTTTTCAGGTAAAGGTAGAAGGAAAAATTGGTTCAGCATGTTGCAGTATAAGACAAACAAGAAGGAGAAATGCAAATATGAGGCAACAACTGCGCAGATGCAAGTTGTTAACAAGAAGAGTAAACATAAAAATAAATGAAGGACAGGAAGCACGTGTGCATGAAGTGGAAAGACTGAAGGTTAAACACCAAACACGTTGTGCGACGCGTGCGAAAGTTGCGCCATGCGCACCTTCTATATACCTTTATTGACGCCTAGCGTTTACTTTTCTCAGGCGTCTTAAACAGCATGCCTTATCTAATGGACACGTGCAGTGCCTAACACTTAGCCATTAATCAGTGGTGTCATCCTGCAGGGCCAGCGGGACCCGGGGCGGTTTCCCACCGTAACCATGGGGCACGTAGAATGCGGCGGTTGATCTTTTATTTTGACGCGCTTCAACTGCTTCAACTGCGTAAATCTGAATGTGGTCACTGTGGGTATAGTGGATAAGACATGGTGCTAATTATTTCACAGCAACTTCTGGTAGGTCACATTTACGAGAAATGCCCGGCCCTTAATTTGGTTGAAACCCCTGGAATAGATATCAGCCGTGGAGGATACTCATGCAGCTTCTACTGGACAAAACTTGTTCCCTGGGACAATGTCTCTGCAAGGCTGTATTGCCCCGTGTACATGTGCGCCATTTATATATGATTTATCGCCTGATCAAGGGAATGGTCTGTACGCCGCATTGTCAGGCGACCTCAATGGCGACACGTCTCCACAAATATCAGTGTCCGAAAGGAAGATTGGCGTCCCTCTGCAATTACTAAAGCACCTAACGTTACATGTTGTACTCCAAGATATAAATGCAGACTTCTGGCCAGGAAGCGGTCAAGAGCGTCCTCCGAGGAGCAGGATAGACTGTGAAGGGCAGGGGCAGAATGCGCTATTCTTTGTTATGATCGCACAGTGCATGCATTCACATCTGGCAGCCGTGTGCTTCCATGGGCACTGTGTCCGTAGTAACCTTCGCCTGTTCGTTGCTAGAATAACAGCACTTTGTTTTTCAGAGAAAGGTAAAAAAAAAACGCATAATCACTGAAATTGGCTTCGCGTACTGTAATATAACACAAACAGGAAGACGAAATGCAAACACGTGGTCTCCACTGCGCAGAGAAAGTTGCGCAAAAAAAGAAATAAAAAATAAAAAATAAAGGAAGTGAAACACGTGTACGTGGCTTATAAAGACCGAAGGTTAAAAAAGAAGGAATCGATGTCATTTGAGTGTATAATAAAAAAACAATGACGAAAACAGCTGAAGGTCGTGCATGCGTTGAAAGTCGTGCATCCTCCTTTCAAATAAAAACTCGCTCGCTCGCTCGCTCACACACTCGCTCACTCACTCACTCACTCACTCACTCACTCACTCACTCACTCACTCACTCACTCACTCACTCACTCACTCACTCACTCACTCACTCACTCACTCACTCACTCACTCACTCACTCACTCACTCACTCACTCACTCACTCACTCACTCACTCACTCACACCAGGCAATGTGCGGAATCGCAGCTCCCTCAAGAGACACGGTTACCAAACACGTTGTGCGACTCGGTGCGATACTTATTCTTATGTGGGCGGACCTCCTACCTTTATCGACGCCTAGCGGTTACACTTTTAAAGTGTCTTACACATCATGCGTTAACTAAAGGACATGTGTAGCGCACAACACTTAGCCATTCACCCTAATGACTATGTAGTGATTAAATATTAACGAATTATAACGCTTGCGTAAATGTACACTACTGTCCAAGCGTCGTGGTTCTCAAGCAAACGCTACGCCGGCAAAGTCGGTGCGAACCAGTGAGGTTACAGATTACAACTTGCTTGGCGCGAATTCTGCATAATTTAAAAAAAAAGTCGCAGTTTCGCCCGAAAGGCGAAGCGTCGATTGCGATAGAAAATTAGTCGAAAGCTATACGACGCAAGGATAGTAGTTTATTGGGCCGTATAAAGTAGGAAACATTCGCTTACTAACTAAATATACAAGCACCGTCTCACGCGCGCACAGGTAAATATGAAAACATCTCGCTCGATGACCGCCTAAACTCGCCGTGAAAACGCCAGAGTGAGAAAGCGTGCCAGCAGCAGCGGCCAAATTGACCTTCGCGCTGTCTCTCGTCTCGCTTCAACGCGAACTAAACGTCGAAAGCACAGCGCATACGAAGCTACCGGCACTCGGCGCATGTACTTTGTCCCCATCGCAGGTCGCTTTGAAGATGAGGCACGCGCGGGTGGGCACTTCGCCCACGTCGCAGATAGCTTTCAAGATACGGCGCCCGCGCGGCCGCGCTGAGAGCAGCAGCCGACGGCGCATAATGCACCCCCCCCCCTCCCTCTCTATCGACTCGCCTCTGTGCCTCGCGCGTGAAAGAAGACCGCGCGCTTCCGGCCTGCCTTCCTCCCTCGCGTGCGCTGCATTGAGCCGCGATTGCCGGCTCACCCTCGTACGCTTTCACAAGCGCACACAGCGTACGGCGCGCGGCAACGATTTTATTGCCGTTGGACTTCATACGGAACCTCAAGGCGACATCGACGACGACGCTTGGAGTGTCCAAATAATTGATATCGCAATGAAAAATGTGTGCAGTGTGGGACGACATTTGATGACTCTGGATATATCCAAGCCAGTTCGAGGTACAAGCGTATTATTTCACATAAACATATTTCACATAAACGACCCACTAGAAAGACTGCGACATCGAGGAGCTGTTTTCTGGAACGATATAATTTGCGACCACCAATCGGACATGTGGGCATATAAATATAAATTGATCATTCGCAATTCGTTCATAACTGTAAAGCACTGTATTCCTTATAGTCGCACCGAGGCTGCGCTGAAGTTCTGAGCCTATTTGAGCAGTAACGAGCTCGTTCACTGATAAATTGAACAATTTTAAGCAGCGCTTAGAGCTTTGCATGCTCACGGCTCAGCTCACGCTCACGGCTCAGCTACACGTCGTACGTGGTATGATTCACGGGAATAAGGTTCTGCCCTCGCCATTCAAATGCCTCGATAATGCACTATGGAACAAAGATTGCTCGTACATATTGTTAGCCTGATGGCGGCGCATGCTCAGTGGGAATTTGTTATTCTGCGAAGCGTTTTGCAGGCAGGCTGGTCCAGCATCGTTCGGGGCTCTCCAAAGAGTTACCATACGGGTGAACGTGTTCGTGCAAAGTAAGCAATTGGGTGTGTTACGCGAGCCTCCGTGTGTCGACAGAAGATGTATTACATGTCATGGCATGACATGTCGTATCATTCATGCATGTAATTTCACTCATATCATATCAATCATGCCTTTGATGCCATATCATCACATAGGAATGGCATGGATGACATGACATCACAAGAATTACATGCAGATTACATGACATGAATTAGTTGGCATGACATGAATGGCACGCATGCCTGACATGTCCTTCATGTCATGTATTTCGCGTATGCATGTCATGCATATCTTGATATATATCCAATTAAATAAACGATCACGACGTCATCACGACGGCTAAGAGGCTAGATTATGACAAGCATATTCTGATACATATTCGGGGAAAGAAATGACCCCGACGGGCATCACGATGGCGTAACACGCCAGAGAGACAGAGAGACCCCTCATGTAATGTCCCTAACGGGACCCTTGAGGTATAATAAAATAAAAATAAAAATAAAAAATACAGATAGATAAAATAAAGGTGCCTAAAATAAGCAAAGAATGTTATTCATTAATAAAGCCGGTTGTGTAATCATCCGCCTGTGCGTATCTAAAGGCTCAACACACTATATGGTCCCGACATTTGAGCATGAAAGAATTTTATGCTGCCTTCACTTTCTTGCTCTTTTTAGTACGTGACTTACTTTGCTTCGGAAGATCCCTTGTTCCCCGTGCTCCGCACCAGCCCCCTCAACCCCTCCCCTCCCCTCCCCCCCCCCCCCTACCCGCCCGTATTTTTTTCCTAGCCACAGTTTTTTTCCTCTCGACCCACCAAAATTTTCCATAGTATCGACACGGTCCTTTAGCATGTACTCGTACTCATGTAGCCAACAGTCATTACTAAGTATTAACTTAATTATTTTCCTACTCAAAAGAGAAACACAGACGGCGTCGGGTGCTTCAAAAATCCAGCAGCAAACGATCCGATGCTCCTGCTTTCATTCCTTTAAAATGAATATTCCTACTGTACAATATTTAACTGGCTCTTCGTTACACGTGGAACACATTGCGTAATAAGCAGCCGCATTCTGACAAGTGCGTGTACGTAGCTCCCGTGCAGACATGTCCCTGTATACACGCGTGTGGCGTTTGAGTCCTTGTGGTCACGTGCGTCTGCTCACAAATGCTCTCTAGAAACTGAAGGCTATTCTACGATGCCTGCGAGGGCGCTTATTGACGCGATAAATCTATCTATCTATCTATCTATCTATCTATCTATCTATCTATCTATCTATCTATCTATCTATCTATCTATCTATCTATCTATCTATCTATCTATCTATCTATCTATCTATCTATCTATCTATCTATCTATCTATCTATCTATCTATCTATCTATCTATCTATCTATCTATCTATCTATCTATCTATCTATCTATCTATCTATCTATCTATCTATCTATGTGTACAACCGTGACGTTGCTATGCGAAGCATAGCGGGGTGTGTTTAGGAGTAGTGGAGAGAGGCTGCGAGGGTATGAGGGATGTGCGGTGTCAGAGCGTTTAGTGATTTGCGTGAGGACTAAGAAAACGAGGTTACGAGCACACGGGAAGTACTCCCAAGAGTCTATAGTGTAGGCTATAGAAAACACTCCAAATTATAAGCCTTCGCTATACATAGGCTACTGTTTATGAGGCGGTCGTTGAGCCTCTGCGAAATAAATAAAATTCTCACAGTATCGAGGATAAAAAAAAAGCCTCCTTGTTGTAAAAGTTCAGGCTGATAGAGCGACGGGCCGGTGATCGCGAGTTTGATTTTAGCACAACTTTTAATCAGTTAGTAATCTTGCTCTTCAAAAATGCAAAGAAGATTTTCATTGCAATGTTCTGTCGTGTGCTGACCCCGTACCGATATTTCTTCATCTCACCTAATTTTCTACCGTCCTCGACCGCGCTTCCTTTTCCTTGGCACCCATTCTGCAACTCTAATAGTCCACCAGTTATCTACCCTACGCATTGCATGTCCTGCTCTGCACCATTCTTTTCTTTTAATGTCAACTAGAATATCAGCTATCCATGTTTGCTCTCCGATCCATACCGCTCTCTTCCTGCCCCCTTAATGTTACGCATAACATTTCTCATTCCTACAAGCTGATTATAGTTTCTAGAAGCTGACTTGCGTTCATGAATTCTTGTTCTTTTGCCAGGCTACTGAACGTTACTTTTGTCTTCTGCATGCTAATCTTCAACCCTACTCTTGCACTTTCTGTGTTAAGAAACAGGACAATGTCATCTGCAAACCGAGGGTTGTTGAGATATTCGCCATTGAACCTCACTCCTAAGCCTACCCAGTCTTATAGTTTAAATACTTCTTCTTAGCATGCAGTGAATAGAATTGGAGAGATTGTGCCTCCTTGTCTAACCACTTTCTTGATAGCTAATTTTCTACTTTTCTTGTGGAAAACCAAGTTCTCCACAAGTTCTCCTAAGCAGCTGTGGAATATTTGCAGATATTCCCAAGACATTCAGGTATTCCTCCCTCCTGGGCTTCCACGCCGGGAACGCGTGGCACTCCGCCGTCTACGCACCGGCACGGCAGTCACGCCTGCGTTCAAAGCCCAATACATTGACAAGTCGCTTGACCCCACCTGCGGAACTTGACCACGGGTGCGCCAGCCACAGCACACCACTTGCTATGGACATGTCCTGGCCTGTCATCACTGCGAAAAATCTGCCTTGCTGGGCTGCAGAGCTCAGTCGCCACACTCAATGACTGGATCCTTCCTAGAGGGACCCCTCAACACCGCAAAGCTATACATGACAGCTTGCTCACCTACCTTATAAGAAGCGAAACCATTAACTTAATCTAGGCACCTCACCGGAAAAACCACTGGGGTTGCCTTTTCATACATGTACAATTTTCTTTTTTAATGATTTAATAAACGTATTTCTCTCTCTCAGGTATGCCTCTAGTACTCCTTGATTACGCGATGCCTCCATGACTGCTGGTATCTCTACTGAATCAAATGCCTTTTCATACTTTATGAAAGCCATATATAGAGGTTGACTTGCACTCCGCAGATAGCGCAATTACCTGATTGATGACATGGATGTGATTCATCGTAGAATATCAGCTTCCTAAGCCAGCCTGTTCGCTTGGAAATTATCTTGGTGAATACTTTATACACTACTGAAAGCAAGCTAATGGGTCTATAATTTTTCAATTCTTTAACGTCTCCCTTCTTATGAATTAGTATAATGTTGGCGTTCTTCCATCTCTCTGGTACACTTGAAGTCGTGAGGAATTGAGTATAAAGGGCCGCAAGCTTTTGAAGCATAAGACCGCCTCCATATTTCATTATATCGGCTGTTATTCCATCTTCTCCTGCCACTTGTCTCCGGGACATGTCTTGCAAGGCCCTTCTAACTTCATCGCTAGTTACAGAAGGAGCCTATGTATCCTGTTCATCACTCCTTCTAATGAAGGTTGCGTGGCTGCTCTGGGTACTGTGCAGGTCAATACAGGAAATATTCTGAGTTCTTGCTATATCATCGAAATTATCGATGACATTACCCTGCTTATATTTCACTGCACACATCTTGCCCTGTCCTATTCTATGTTTCCTTTTCCTATGCCACGTTTTCTTCTCACTGATATTATGCAGCGGCCATTTTTACTGCTTCCTCAACCTTTCCGACGTTATAATTCTAATATCGCTTACTTCAGCGAAAGTTGAGTGAATTATATCTGATCTCTTGAGTTACACACTTTCATGCTTTGTAGTAGGCAGGATATCGCATGTATTATGCGCCGAGGCATAGCCACGGGGGCCACATAGACACCCCTAACTGTACGCGACTCCGGGCGGCTTGTTGGGTCCACTGCTGCATACTGATCGTGCCTGCCGTGAGGCCCAGATACCAGAGAGCTTCTGTAGCTTTGCTCTTTATGATTTATCGTAGCCTGAGCTCAGCAGCGATCCTGTGCACGTTACGCGAAGAGGAAAATGCCGCTTCGAGGGTCACAGAAGTCGTTAAAGACAGGCTGTCGCCTGTCCCTGCATCGCGGTTATCGTAAGGAATGCCTCACAGGTTTCTCTCTCTCCCTCTCTCTTTGGCAACACGAGAGGCTTATCTCTGATACCCGGCTTTTTAGCTCCTTCCGGTTGTGTATCGAAAACGATGTGCAGAAGAACTGTGGGCTGCAGGCCGGCGGTATTGTGTAGACCGAGTTTTCCAGGACAGGACAGTTCTGCCCAAAGGTACATAAGGAATGTTCCATGCAGTTATCTGAGTGCTTCAAAGAGTAGAAACAACTCATTCAAAAAAGTCATGAGAACGTTCACTGGTTCGCTGACTTGAGAGAGAGAGAGAGAGAGAAGATAGGAAATGCAGAGAGGTTAACCAAACACACGTCCGGGTTGCTACCCTGCACTTGGGAAAGAGGGGATATATAGGGATGAAAAGAGAGGAGAGAGCACTGTTTCGCGCACATCGTGGCTAGCAATTAAGGCCATGCGCCATGCATCACCCGAGCCGTGCTCCGGTTCTTGCGCGCTCGCTACAGACACCCGCATCGGAGATCAGCAGATCACCTGATTCCTGACACGAGGTCGCAGGTTCAATTCCCGGCCATAGCGGCTGCACGGAGCGTGGGGTGTACAGCGCCCGCGTTGTGATTCCAGTTTTTGAGGATATCCCAGGACACGTACGGCGAATACTCAAAATCCAGAGTTTCCGGTGTTTATCTCTGGATTTTCCTATTTGCACAGTAGAAGCTCGTTCGAATCACAATGTTACAGGGTGTCTCACATGCCTGCTGTTTGGCTTTGGAACGCAAAACACCGCCGATGGATCAATGTAGACCTCTACGCCGTCTCAAGCCAGCGCACCCGCCGCCAACGGGCTTCAGTATCGTTGTGTGCGGATGGGTGGATCCAGTAGTAAAGCTTCGGTTCATGGCGATGTGGTCACGGAAAAACCATTACAGTCTGAGGCCTTCCGTTGTTCGCGGTTGAAGCGTCCGCATTTCGGTGGAGGCGAAATGCCTAAGAACCTCCGTTCAGATGGATAACATGGTTATGCTGAATGAACTTTTAAGCAGTCCTTTGTATAATTCGGCGTATATATCGTAATTTATTAGCAGTGGACTACTTTGGCCAACAACGCCCCCTCTAAATAAATTGTAATGGTTCATGTCTGTACCTCCTTGTCAGCGATGCACCACTATAGACGTGCCCTTGTCAATTTCTGAAACAACTGATCTGTACTTCATGTTCATTATATCACGCCTATACTAAGGGCAAGCGAAAGAAACAGAAGAAAAAAAACTTACATAAATTGCGTATGAGCAGCGTTGATCAACCATTTACCGCCCATTCTGCATGCTTACACGCGTCTTTCTCCGAGGCTTCTAAAGACACGATGTTTCCAAACATCCTTCGAAGTCGAAAACTCATGTATACGCGGCCAAACACGTGCACGGAATATACTCACATATCTGTACTCCACGATGCGACCCGGAGTTCGCTTGAAGACGTACACGGCCATTACCACTCCTGGGCGAAGTCCAGTCGAGTACAAGCCTGGTGCGCACGTCGCCGGATCGCGCCCCCACGAGTGGCTCACAATTCGTCTCTGTTGCCGCTTCGCACGTGAGGACCGCGCACACTGTACACTTCGTTCTGCGCGCTGCTTTACGTGGTGTACGTCACTTGCCGCTTTATGGCGGAGCGCTTATCGCAAGCGCGGAGCCGCGAAACTATGCGCAGCTGTTATATGGCTCTCGCGCAGTTGTGCGGAGGGCTTTTTAAGTCTCGTGGCAGCAAGAATGCGCCGACGCGCTCACGGCTCTGTAAATCCTTCGAGCGACGTCAATGCGCCGGTCCCCGTGAAGGGCAAGTCGGGTTGAGGCTGAGCGCACGCAAAACGCGAAAGGGCACATAGCACGGACAAGTCAACGAGACGGACGTCTACGTAGACTTTGCTGCTTGTTCAAACACTGAACGCCGTTCGGAACATGCGTTCTTGCGCTGCACTGGTTCGCAGTTGCGAAAGGGACCGTACACCGAAGATCGCTCGATCAGGGATTCTGACTCGAAAGGCGCAGTGTGATGTAAACGTATATCGTGTGGTTTTCCATCGAGGCCGAAAAAGAAATATGACGAAGTATGCACATTCATCGTGTAAACCGCCTTCTGTGTGGTAGTTCTACAGCGGCTTTCTGCAGTCATATATATATATATATATATATATATATATATATATATATATATATATATATATATATGTTCGCATGTATACTTCGCACGCCCTACGTGACGCGCTTCGCGCACATTTGGCCGTCTTCGTGCCACTGTGTGCCTCGACTGTGAAAAAATAATAAATGTAGTCACTGCATATAGCTTGAGTTCGCTATGCATCGATAAGCGCGGACCATAGAGATGGCAGTGACCATAGAAATGACAAGTATATCTCAAGTGTCCCGAAAGACGTATATATTAATCAAAATGTTATTACGCACGCCGTCACATAGTTGTACAAGTGCGCCATCGGATGGCCCTGAGCGACATCTCATCGTTCAACAGCTATATCCGTATTTGAAGTTCGGTTCAATACTCCACTTGTGTCCTTTTCTTCGAATGGTAACCTATATTGTTGTGTCCCAGGATACACGTAATATATATCTCCCGCCTAACCTGTCAGAAGTTTGATGTAGGAGCGCAAATATGGTCGCGAGTCTGTGTATATAGAATTAATAGATTCTTCCTGGAAACAAGGCACAACAGCTGCGCGCATCGAGTGTCATAGCGACTCCGGAAGCGCACGCCACGCGGCGTTACTCATCGACGATCCGCCAGCACACGGACTCCACGCTGGCTCGCCCTGTTAGTCACGGTGTCGGCAGCTCTCGGTGTGAGTGAGACCCACGATGAAGTGGTGGGGAGGGAACCCGTACACGGCCGAGTTCAGCTAGATGTCATCATTTAGCGCAGCCACAAATGAAGTAGAAGGATGGCCGAAGAATACGAACTCAAGCACCGAAACATACACAAACAGGCAACTTTTACTAGCACCCGCTTCAGTACATACAATGGTGGCTACGGCGCCATGCTGAACACGAGGTCGCGGGCTCAGTCCCCGTCTGCAGCAGCCGCTCTCTTATTTGGGCGCGATGCGAACACGCCTCTTGCCTAAACAAAAGTAGCCGAAGTGTTAACGGAAGCTTTCCACTGTGCGGTGAACTTCGTTGGGGCTAGCTTTGAAACGTAATAAGCGTCAGTCGGCTCTTCATTAACTTCGGAGTTTCCGCTACTGCGCACTCGCATACCTTTGAGTAAGGTTTGTAACAGTGTGCCATAAAATTAACCGTGTGCAACGGAGACGAGTCCAAGGGTCCCCCGAGAGTATCCGAGATAGTCCGAGTCGACCACAGTGCGTATTATAAAAACGTGCTATTGCGAGTACCAAGAGCCTCAAAATCCCCAGGAAAACAGGTGGGCCACGCGAAAGAGTCATCGTGGAAGCATATCAACGCTAAAAAATAAAAATAAAATGAAATTAAAAAAAAAAACAGTGCTACCGAAATATGCGGCAGTGCACTTTCTACTTTCTTGAGTTTCTAGGCAGGCATGGTTCTGGCGTGGAATATTTTTATTTGTTATTGTCAGTCTAATTGTTTTAGCTTGACAACACTTACGCGAATGTGCGCCTGTGGATACCTTTTCAAAGAGGTATCCACAGAAAGAGAGAGAGAAACAGAAGAGAGGAAAGGTAGGGAGGTTAACCAGACGCACGTCCGGTTTGCTACCCTGCACTGGGGAAGGGGTATAGGGATGAAAAGAGAGAGAGGAGATAGAGAGAACACAGTGTCGCGCACATTTGTAGATTTGCACCGAGTCTACACACGGTCTCTAAGACCTGTCGACTTGAGGTACTGCAACAACGCTTTCGTGGCTTTCTGTGCCATCGGCGCGTACGGCCATGGTCCAAGGATCTTCATTTCCGAAAAAGGTCTAGAGTCCAGCCGTTTCAATGCTGTCTGGAGAGCTTCACGCTCGACGTCGAACTAGGGACAGAGACATAAGACGTGTTCAATCGTTTTTAGAGTTCCACAAGAGTCGCACATGGGCGTATCCCCCATTCCAATGCGGAACGAGTAGGCCTTCGTAAATGCCACCCCGAGCCAGAGGCGGCACAATACTGTCGCCTCAGAGCGGGAAATGTTTGATGGCACTTGTAGCTTCTAGGATGGGTCAATTTTGTGGAGATGAAACTTCGGGAGGTTAATAGAAGACTAATATTTCTGTGTCGCTGCTTTAGCCACGATATGAAGCTTTCCTGCGGCGTCGGTCCTGGATAAGGGGATTGGGACTGGTCGTCCTCCCAGATGAGCAGACCAGGCGGCTTCGTCGGCGAGGTCATTACCATCAATGCTGGTATGTCCAGATAGCCACTGAAATTTAATTTTATGCCCTTTAGCGATAGCTTGATGGTGGTCTGCCTTAGAATCGCAAAAGATTACCCATTTCTGAGGTGTCTCTTGCAGGAGGTATTTAACAGCAGCACGCAGGGCAGCAAGCTCTGCCACCGTTGATGTTGTCATGTGTGACAGTTTCAATTTTATAGCAGTTTTCGTAGCCGAAAAAAAAAAAAACAGCCCCTGAAGAGCTGGCATATGAGACTAAACCATCAGTATAGATGCGTATTCGATCACCGTATGTCTCATTCAATAATAGCATCGTCATATGTTTCAGAGCTATTTTTAGGTGATTGACCTTCTTTACACCCGCAATACTTAGGCGCACCTGACGCTGTTGGAGACGCCACAAGGCGAATGAAGGCCTTGCTGCTGGTGTGTATCCTGATGGAAGACAATCTGGATTGGTGATGATAACTTAAGAAAACATGGCACGAGGTCTCTGCGAGGGCAAGAACGCCAAGTTATGATCGTGGACGCGGGAAAGATGACGGATAAGCACCCTGAGACAAGCCACAGCAACGCATGTTTGGATGGGGTGATCTTTGGCGAGGACGATTGTTGCAGATGTTGACGCGCAGCGAGGAAGTCCTAAACACGTGAACAATGCTTGGCCCTGTAAGCTCTCCAACAGAGGTATTTCAAAGGTTGTATGGACCCAGCGGTGTCAGGAGTATACATCTTCTTTTCGCGTTGCGTTGTTGCGTGGTCCTACTACTGTTGCATCACGTCAAGTTTCGACCCTCATAGTCAATAGACAGTAAACGTTTTTGCACTGGCTTGGTCCCATGGCAAACACCCTTACTTGTAAGGGGTAAGATCGAATCGCTGATGGGGACAAAATGAGGATTCATTTTCTTGGGGACCTTTTGTTGCATGGTACAAAAGACGACACGAAAGTTGCATGAAATAAACTTTGCTAGCTATCGCTGTCAAACTCTCATGTCAGATATTTCGGTGTGCACCAGCTGGTAAGAATTTATAGACAGTTTTCAGGTACTGCTTCTCTCATCGCAGGTGTAGTATGAGCCCATTGTCGTATTTCCTTACATGGTTAAATCATGGTAATGGTGTTCGCCACAGGACGAACCAGCACCTATATGAGTGCAAAATTTTTGCTGTGTACGTATCTTTCCCCGGGTACCACTCGATCTTGCGTTCTAGGGGAGGCTAAATAACATTTGCCAAAGACAATCAAGCAGTCACGGAAAAGGGAGCTTATTACTGGCCATGCGGTCAACGTGCTTCAGACGCCTCTAATTTATCGAAAGAAATAGCGAAATGTTTGATAAGGGATGGAGAGTGGCTGTCTTTAATGAGAAACCAGAGGTTCGCCTGCCTGACGGCCATGGCATACTATATCTCTACGAGTAGATGCCGGGCGAAATATGAGAAGGCGTCACGCCGTGAACTTAAAAACACACGACTGGCGCAAACGTTTCAGGCGAGACACACGCGACAAACTATCTGGCTGAAGCGGCCCGCATTCTTCACTTCGACGCAGATAAAACTGAAAGCAAGAAAAAGGACGACTACGTTGAGACGTTTCCATACCGTCAGTTCTCGGACGGATCGTATACGTCGTGCGAGTGGACGCATGGAGCATCTGGAAAACGTAACGTCTCACTTTCAAAAAAAAAATGTATTTAGTTTCTATAAGTTCCTAGCATGAACTCTGCATTTCTGCGCGTAGCCTTTCTTAAAGAGAAAAAGAAGCCCTCAAGGGTTCCTTGAATAACCAGTGAACAACTAAAGGAGTCTATAAAGGTCAAAGGTTTGAGAAACGCTGACTTAGACGACACAAGACAATTTAGTCAGTGCAGATAAGCTCGTACAGCAACAGCATCTTTCAGATAAGGAAACTTATCTTGAAACGCAACAAAATCCGGATGAGGGAAACGAGAACCAAAATGACGCAGTCTGTTTCATCGTCTCTCTGTCGTCATTCGCACAGCTTCCTAGCTGTTCGCCCTTCACGCGGTGCTATTAAGTCAACGGACTTTCACTTCTATCAGTCAGAAATTCATGTCGGCGCTGAATTTATTGCAAACCGAGGAAGCGCTCATGTCCCTTGTATTTACAAGCGCGTGCCACTCACCCCCATGAGTGATTCGAACAGGCGTCACATTTTCAGAGGTCCAAACAGGGGTTGCCATATATATAATTTCGTCCGACATTCAATGCAACATTGCTTCTACAAATATTACGCGACAGAAAAGCCTAAAATGAAGGCGTCCTGCACGCGGCATTGAAAAACTTGCCCTATACGGCAGTCAGGGCTGCGACATAACGAAAAATATAATTAAAAAAAATCATCCTCCAGATGTGTGCCAAGTCAAGCAACAAAAACACACTGATATCCGGCAGCTGCAAACTGCTGCCAAACGAAACAGGCACCAACGAACAACTATTTGTGGTCAGGTGTGCGTTCTTGGACATGCCGGCATCCCGGTCAAGGAAGTGCTCCAATTTGCTCGGGGAGCCTTACATCAGAGCACAGGGGCCACGATGCGAGAACTGCGGGAAGAATATGACGTACAAAAAAAGCGTCTTCAATACATAACAACATAAACTAGAGCGAAAACGAATTCTCAAAATGTCACCAGTGTGCATTCCCCAACTGTTCATCTGCTCATCGCGCAATGCATCGCGGTCTCGTGTGCCTGTTTGTGACTGCACGCGTTATGTGCACAAACTCAGTGTGGTGCGACTTGCCTTCGTCTTTTATATCTATATGTTCGTGTTCGTTTGCCGAGGATTGTGCGCTGTGTATTTTTGGCCCTTAAACATTGTGTGTGTGTTGATTTTTTTTTTTTGCTACATATATACATATTTCTTATAATGCTGTTTTTGCTATGCAAAAAGGAGTAACCATCTCCATTATTGGGTGACTACATCTCTTTCTTTTATTTTAATTTCAATAAAAAATAATAGGAAGGAACCGTTAGGAAGGCGACGAACGTACACTTTGAGCACATCAGCCCTTGTTCATTGGTGCGCTACAAAACATCACACACGCTACTTCCAAAGTGGCACAGTCCTTACACCATCTTTCAAGGCCTTCTTCTTTGGTGATTTAAAAGATTCTTAACGCTAGCAATGCAGAACACTACAGGCTGCATAACACACGTATATGGTGGAAATGCGACAGTTTTGAGCAGCGGCGGAGGGTGCTGGCTACAAAAGCGGCGGAGATTTATCATCATATTTACTGGCGTTCGGTAGAACTCCCTCAAAAAAACCAATGATGACTTGACTGCCCCTCCTTATTTGAATCCATTATTTGGGATCGCTGATTCTTCTAATATTTCTAGGGTGTCGGTGCTCTCTCTCTCTGTCTACTTTCTTATCATCTCTCCCGCGTTCCCCAGTGTAGGGTAGCAAACCGAATTTCTTGTTCTGGTTATAAGCTACTTGCATTATGCATATATATATATATATATATATATATATATATATATATATATATATATATATATATATATATTACATCTGTCTCGCGCAGACACAGAAGCCGTTTCACCATCAGGGTAACAGCAGTTAGCATTTCTCCTGCATCACTTTCATCTATTTACCTTATACCCACCTATATAGCTCACTGCTTCTTGTCCAGAGTTAGAGTATCCGTTAAGAAAACACAATAAATATGTTTTTCAAACAAACAAAAACGCTCACCCCGTGAGCCCGAAAGTTGTAGAATACTTCCACACTTTTAGTTTGTGCTCTCTAGTTTGTTCAGAATATCGTTTCTTTCAAAAGAGTGAATGAAAGGTCGCACCAAGCTGCATCCTTGTGTTGACGGACCACTGGAGTTTTTGTGAGCGTATTCTACAAGTATACGGGATTCTTTCGAGACGCAGACATAGATGTCCAAGCAAATGCGATCTCCACATCTCGAACCAAGCAGCGATACAAACTATTGGAGCCAAACGTTCCCGGGATGCAGAACCCACTGAAAGGTCTGTAGTTCGTTGGTAGGTTTGTCATAAGTGAGCGCTATATACGCAACTTTGGTACGTCTCGTTCATAACTGTATATACACAAATGTGTTATTCGGCGTATACAGCCTTGTGCGCCTTGTTTTTCTTTTTTTTTAATTCGGTTATCCTTCTGCGTATTTTTCCTGTCATCGCGTTGTCCAGAAATAAGATAAACCAGAAAAACGTATCATAAAGCGAGATAAGTAATGGAATTGTGCTACATAAATGACTTCTTCATTGGGCACGTACCAGCTGTACTAATTCCGCTAAGCGGAAAGCAGCATCTATGTCGAGCTCACAATGTCAATCTGCCCGATTGTCAGTCACTCGGTCACATCGCTATCAAAGGACTTGGGAGTACTGACAATGCTTGTAGGTCGGGATACCATTGTGAAACAGAAAATATGCAGGTCCCTGTGATATCGCATTCCCGGTTTCCGCGTCGTGGCTGTCGCCTACATTTTCATATAACATACCTGCCAGTTATTGAACTCGATAGCATTTGTTTGGCTATATCTTGCGACCCTTCAATAAAAAGGTGGTGTTCTCTTTAATTTTGCATTCCCGACACTATTATCTATACGCACAACCGACACATTCTGAAGCTATTTGCGAGTAGCTCTTATCAATAAAGATTATAGATCCACCTGCAACTTACGCAAACCGCTTTGCATCATGTACAGGGTCGTCCAGTGTAAGAGGGAACGGCTCATTAGTATTCAGGCTGGTATAATTTCAACATGGCTTCTACTTCACGGGGGAAATGCGCCGAATACGACGCCTAATGATGATACCGATAAAGGAAATAATCGTTGTCTTTATTTTGTGCTGAACATCAACTGCTACAGGTGCTTGAATACTAATGAGGTGTTCACCCCAAAAAATGTGTGACACTCTTCAATAAACGCCTTTGACGCCAACTCTACGCCGCTCTATACAATGACAAAAAGATCCTTTGAATTTATCCGATGCTGGGCGGAATCGAACCCACGTCCCAATTTAAGGGTTCCACAAGGACAGCAACCCGACGCTTTACAGGCTGCTCCACAAAAGCCGCTATATTGATAAGTCGCTATATTCATTCAATGCTAACGCATTACCATTGTCAATCGTCATTAGATGGGTTTTATTTTGTTGGATTTTATTGCGGACGAAGGACCTGGGGCAGCCTTCCAAAATTCAGCGGTTTTTGTCCTTAAAATATCCTCACTCGTTTTCTCTGCGTATAGAGCAGTTCCCATATCTAATTGGCTCATGTTTGCACATACGTGGCCTCGACCGTTCTCCGCGCGTACCCTATTTTCGGAGGTGTCATCCGAAATGTTCTTCGTATCTTTCCGTCTTTCTAAACGTCAAATGTTTCGCGTCCAGTTCAGCCTGTATATACCTCCTCACCCGTCTCCTTCGCATCCTTATCGTGCGAGTAGGAACAATGAGCGATAGAATGATGGCCGTGCATTACGCGGCGACGACCCGCCGCATGTGAAAGAGCGAGCCCCCGTAGAGTGTCCTTCCAAAGCGCGGTGTCTTCTGCTCCACATATCGGCGACCTTGCGCAGGCTCAACCCTGACACGAGAGATCTGCGCGCTCTGATTTCGCGGTGGCCGATAATCGCCGCTGCGGACATCGTGCTGCACGTGGACAAAGATCGTGTCGTTGAGGCCTCGTCCCTTTTCATATATATATATATATATATATATATATATATATATATATATATATATATATATATATATATAATTTTTTGTGTTCTGTTAAACGTACGCCTTTCCCTCGATGCATGTTTATACACGCCGTTATTTCGGAACGACAATTGTCCCGTCAGTTTTTCGAGTTTCGCGAGCGGAAGGTTAATGAACGTCTACAGCATTCCACTCGTCTGTGTCGTCGCGCTAAAAGGAAAAAAAAAAGAAAAAAAGAAAGAACACGTAAGTGCAATGGCAGCGTGGCAGATGCAGGGGTAGACAGACACTGTCGCGAGCAGCGAACGAGGGCATGGTTTAGTCGCGTTTTATTTTTGCGCTCGCCAATACGCCGTTTTTTTGTGTTGTATAGCTAGGATCGTTTACTCTGACAGAGGAAACTTTCCATTCATGCGTTCATAGCAGCTCGAATTTGGAACGAGTGCCTGCGGAATAATCTTTCACTATTTGACGTCTGCGTTAGGCCTGTGCTATATAGGCTTGTAATTGTAATACGCACAAGCGTAGGTGTTTGTATTCAAGTATTTGTGTTTGTATGTATATGTGTTCGTGCGTTCAAACCTTCCAGAAAACAAAAATACGCTTCATGTGTTCTGATGTTTTCGGGTTCACATATCATCTCATCTAAGATTTTGGAGTATTAATAATAACGCAAACTTTAACTCCGAATTTCGAAAATTTTGGGATTTACGAGAAATAAACTCCGATAAACTCCAAATTTCCGCCAGAAAATAAACTCCGAAAAACAAAGGCAAAGGCAAAGAATGCTAATAACATTAAAACAAAGACTGTAATCCGCGTCACTCACTACACATTCTACAGTGGGCAAAGACAGTCGATATCTACCGCGGGAAGTGGTTTGTGCAGCACCAGACCCTGCCGGATTAAACGATTATGGAGCGCCGGGTTTTATCAGTCATCACATCCGAAAGTAACGCAAGTATTGTCACATTTCGTCTGATCAAGTAAACTGTACAGACGCCTGCAACACAGCGCATTTTCTGTACAAAAAAAAAATCACAGCATATCCACGGGGTGAATGATGATGAGTGGGCGAAGCTCCGGAGGGAATCATCGGATCTCCCGCTTAAGGGGACGCTAGCACAAACGCGTTAGAAACGTGCAGTACTCTCTAGTAAGGGGGAGCGGCCACAGCGTCTTACGCAGCCATTTACACATGCCGGAACGTGAACCGCGTTTGCCGACGCCATCACATGACTGCCGAGAGAGTATACCCCCCGTTTTCATAAGCGCTGCTCGACTTGAACTTGACTTGCCACCGCTTTGGGCAGTGCGTTCGAAACACGTTGAAGGTAAGGCGGAGAGGCCACAGCGTCTTACACCAGCTTCTTACACGGGCCGTAACGCGCTAGCACAAACGCGTTAGAAACGCGCTAGAAACGCGGCCTTTCGTTAATGTTGGGTATTTATTGCCATCGTGGTGCGTATGTCCATGTCCGCTTCGTGGCGTAGTGGGCTAACGCCGCGCGCTCGGAAGCGAGGGTTCCCTGGTTCGATTCCGCGCTACGGACACAACTTCGGAATTTTTTTTTCTTGATTTTTCTCAGACTGGTTACACACTACTACTACGACGACGACGACGGGGACGAACGGGTGCCGCTATAAGGAGCTTCGCCGTGGCCGTAGTCGAAGAAGAAGGATCGATTTTGTCTGGCTGCCTTCCTCAGGCTGCTGTTCCAAGATCGCTGGACGCCAGCGTTCTTCAGCTCCGCGCCAGTTCAAGGACGCTGCCAGTTCGAAGGACGCTGCCTTGGTGTGCCCTGATCCGGTCCTCATCCGGGTTTGCTGACAAGTAGCCGGCGGTTACTTTTCTTACCTTTTTTTGTTTTGTTCTAATCCCCTTGAGAGACAGTGGTGGTTATTGATAAGGTGATGTCTGTCTCATCTCCAGGCCAGAGGGCTACCCTCTGGTCTGCTTCTATTCCCCCTCAGGATCTACCGGTGGAATGGTTTCTTCGCAGTGGAGCCAGTAGCGTTCCTGTGGCTTTGGTACCTAACAATGCAGGAATTATTCGTATGAAGAACCCCAAGGTTATTCAATCAGAACTTCGAGCTATCTCATCCCACTTTCAGCAGATCACCGAGGTCAGACAATTTGGACGTGGGGGAATCCTTTGCTGTTCACCAGACCAGACCTGTGTACAGGATCTACTCAAGTGCACTAACTTTGCCACGCAGCCGGTGAGATCTTTCATCCCTCCTCATCTAGCTTGCTGCAAAGGCCTAGTCCGCGGTGTGGACATAAGCTTAACTCCACAAGAAATCCTAGAGATATTTTCTGCAGCAGGTGTAGTTTCCGTGTACCGCTGTACCAGACTTGTAGATAATAAGAGGGTCCCTACAGAAACAATCATAGCGACATTTGCAGGGACGGCTCGCCCATCAGAGATAAAGGCATGGCCGTTAATCTACAGGGTTGAACCCTTAGCTCCACGACCACTACAATGTCTCAAGTGCTGGCGGTACGGACACAGCGCCAATGCCTGTCGTTCAATTGCTCGATGCCGATTATGCGGAGAAGAACATGATGCCAACGATTGCACGTCTCAGGAGCAGTCATGCTGTTTATGCAATGCGAATCACGCTGCAAACTACTCCAACTGCCCTGCCAGATCCAAAGAAATCCAGGTGATTGAAATAATTGAGAGGAGACGGTGCTCTCGTCGAGAAGCTCTTGAAGAAATTCAGAGCAGGACCCAGGGTTATGCCGGTGTAACAGCCCGTCAGTCATTCGGCATGGATCAGTCACTGCCCCAGGCAATTACAGCAGCAATAGAAAAAGCGATGGAAAAGGCATTAGAAAAAATTCTACTAAATCTTTCTGAATCTTTGGCTTCAGTAATATCAACGCAATTTGCTGGTATATCTCAGACACTAACAAACAGTGCACAAAATACGGCCGCCCTACTTGCAACATCACCTAAATATCAGACACCTCTTCCTTCTAACAGTCACGATTCAGTACGCCCTTCGACTTCCGCTCAGGTTGATCATGAATGCCATTCCGATTCAGACTCTCTAGGCAATCGAGATGTAGATATGGACACTCGAGTTCTTAAACGCACAAGATCGCCTAACAACAAAATGCCTCGTTCTCCCAACTCCAAAACAAAAAAGTGTGTGAAAGAATCACTTACGAGGACTGACTTTCTAAAAGACAGTATCCTGGACCAAGCAGTTGCGGCTGCTTGTATACCGTCAACATAGGGTGCCTAAGGATACTGCAGTGGAACTGCCGATCTATACTTTCTGCAACTACAGATTTATTATATTTAATCTCCCAACAATCACCAGACGTTATACTATTACAAGAAACTTGTTTGTCCGCTGACCAAGACTTTCATTTAAACAATTACAAGTGTTTTCGATTGGATAGGCCTTCACGAGGTGGCGGATTAGCTTTTTTCATTTCGTCTAAATTCTGTCATAAAGCAAAAATTTCGCATCATACCCTATCTTCCGAATGTGAAATCTTAATATTAGAAATAACTATTCCGGGTTGCGCCCCGCTCTCTATAATTAACTCCTACTTTCCCGCTGGAGTGCAAAACGTACGCCCACTTGATGTCGCAGTAACATACTGCAAAAAGAACATATTGCTTGCGGGTGACTTCAACTCGCATCATGTGTCATGGGGCTTCCGCATAGACTCATCTGAAAAACGTTTATGGGATTGGGCTAATGTTAAAAATTTCACATGTTTAAATGCTAAAGTTGCCACTTTCGAGCGTTCGCAGTCGCGATCTGTCCTAGATTTGACATTTTCTAGCTCAGGCATTTCCATTTCTTCTTGGACTGTGGTGGATGCCGCCACTAGTAGTGACCACCGCCCGATTGTCATTGAAATTAACAACCCCCTCATTTCTTTAAATACACATACGCATACTTTCGTGGACTATTCAAAATTTAAAAACAATTTACAGTCAACCTTGGCTTCTAGAACAGATATGGAAACAGATATTAAAGCAATGAGTCTTAGTGCAATTTTGAAGGGTACTATTAAAAAATCAGAATTTGTAGTATCATCAACAAAAGAGCGCATTGATTGTCCATGGTGGAATAGTGATTGCGCACGAGATTATCGACGCAGAAAAGCTGCATGGAAGAAACTTATTTCCAATCAGTGCCCTACTAATTGGAGTAATTATAAATATGCTGCTGCTACGTTTAAAAGAACAGTTTCCTTAGCGAAAGATAAGTATGATGAGAAACGGTACAACTTTTTATCGAAAAGTGATAATAAAAAAGCATTATTTAGGTTTCTTCGCTCTTGTAAGGCCTTTCCAGTGCCCATAAATATTGATTCAGTGGTTTTGCCACCAGAAGAATTATTAGAATCCATAAATAAGATCGCAAAAGCCGTAGAAGAGCGTTTTACAACTCAGCTGCAAGTAAACTTCGTAGGGGTTCTATCAGGGGATGACTTTATAGAGGTATCAATGGAAGAACTTCAGCACGTTATTCGGCTGCTCCCTGGCACAGCTCCAGGTCCAGATCACATTACATCAGGCATGTTAAAAATATTGTTTGACCTCTCCCCACGAGACCTCTCCAATATCGTTAACTACTCCCTCATGAACGCATGGATTCCTCCTGACTGGAAACTCGCAAAAATAATCCCCCTGCTCAAAAACCAAGGAGCAGGATTGGACCCAGATAATATCAGACCAATCGCATTAACCTCAAATGTCGTGATATTAATAGAAAGGGTATTACACATTCGTATTATGAAATTTTTAACGGATAATACATTATTGAGCCCATGTCAGATTGGATTTAGACCCGGATGTTCGATATGGTGCGCCCATGTCGATTTAGAGGAACGCATTAAGCTTGCACGGCACAGGCGGCAGTATGCAGCTTTAGTGACCCTTGATTTAGCTAAAGCCTACGATAGTGTAGAACATGTCATACTCCTAAACGTTTTAAATAGCATGGATTTCCCTCGATATATTATCAATTGGATACATGAATTTTTAAAGGATAGAAAATTTTATTGTTCTCAGCGTGGCTTGGTGACACAAAAATGTAGTCAAACAAGAGGAGTTCCCCAGGGATCTGTCCTTTCTCCTATTTTGTTTAACATTTTACTAAGCTCAATCCCATTGTGCGGTGGTGTACAAGTATATGTCTATGCAGATGACATAGCATTCTTTGCGTCTGCGAGTGATATTCACTCATTACAGAGTACACTACAGTCATACTTGGGAACACTTTAAGCCTGGTTTGCGAATATTCGAATGTAGCTCAATGTTAACAAAAGCGCTTTGATTGCGTTTCCATCGAATGTACCAATTAATATCTCTCTCCAATATCATCAGGAAATTATTACGCAAGTTGACTTTATCAAATATCTCGGTGTAATATACGACACAAACCTGAGCTGGCGAAATCACATCGATCATGTTAAATCTAGGGCGACACGCGCGGTTGGCATGATAAGCAAACTTGGCCGACATCGCTCTGGGCTACGCAGAGACACTTTAATGATGATTTATCTTATGTATGTTCGTCCGATATTGGAATTTGGATGCGTGCTATTCTCTGGTGGGCCAGCGTACAAAATCAACCCCCTGGTTCTTCTAGAGCGGGAGGCAATTCGGAATTGTCTCGGTTTGCCAAAATTTGTAGCCAACAATGTTTTATATCAAGAAGCACGACTGCCTACACTTCCCTGCAGATTCCGCATTCTAACGGTAAAAACATATTTAAACATTTATGCATCTTCTTTGAGAAGATCACAATTTGTATTTATTAGGGAAATGAGGGCATTTTTCGAAGAGCATTGGTCCCGCCTACTTCGACCTCAAGTTTTGTTTGTACAAGCTGAGCTCGATCCATTAAATGTTAATATACGTGAGATCGCTTGCACAGACAAACCCTTACCTAATATAATGATTGAATTTGACGATATATTTCCATCGAATGCCAAACTCCTGCCCACTACATACTTAAACGGCATGTTACAAGATCATTTAACGCAACTAGGAATAGATCACGTGATCGCGACTGACGCGTCAATGAATGAAGAGAAAGCGGGTGTGGGTATTTTCTCCGAATCACTATCCTGGTCTTATGCAGTACGCCTTCCGGATTTCACACCCATATTTTTGGCTGAACTAGCAGCGATTATCTTAGCTCTGCGGAAACTTCCTTCAAATTACTCAACAGTGGTTATAGTGACTGATTCACTGTCCGTATGTACATCGCTCACTTCATCTGCAGACACTACTGTAACCAATACATTTAAATTGTTAACCCCTCCTAACTTAAGTCTGGTACGATTGGTATGGGTTCCAGGCCATCGTGGTATATTCTTAAATGAAATGGCTGACACACTTGCGCGGATATCTCTTGATGAACCAGTTATGTCTGTCATGCCTAGTTCGGCTTATGTCACTGCGGCTAGGTTTAGAAAATTTTCCCTATTACAAGATTCTACAAAACTGAAAATCCAAATGTCGGAATTTAATCATTTGTCCTTTTCGTGGGACAATAAATGGTGCCCCACACGTAAATTAGAGATCTCCGTAACAAAATTACGCTGCCGAATCCCACCATTAAAATTTTACCTACACAGGTCCGGTCTAGCACCGTCCCCTCTGTGTCCTACCTGCCAGGAACCCGAAAACATTGACCACTTTCTATTATTTTGTCATCGCTTTAGGAATGAGAGGAAGAAATTCGAATTTTCATTCCGTCAATTGGGTATTTCACTAACTACTGAAAATATCCTCTCCTTCGGGGCTTCTTCATTGGGCTTTAGCCACAGGAACATCTGCGTGGCCCTCTGTGACTATATCTGTGACACAAATAGACTACCCAGTTAATTCTCGAAATAAATAATTGGATAACTCATTAAATCGCTAATTGGTGTTTCGAAATTATTCTAATACCACCAAAATTTTTGTGCTGTTTTTATACAATTACAATGATTTTAATTCTGTCTCTGCCCTGTAAATCTCTTTCCAAATTATCATAAACACTATACTTCACCCTGATTTAGTTTTCCGTCTAGTTTTTTTTTTTTCTCCATCTCCCCCTTCCGTTTAACCTTTAACCGCCGGCTTCTTGGCCAATCCCCCGTAGTGGGTAAGCGCCACGGATGAGGATCAAGCAAGCAAGCAAGCAAGGAGCTTCGCCCCTAAAAAATCACAGCATATCCGCGGAGTGAATGATGATGAGTGGGCGAAGCTCCGGAGGGAATCATCGGATTTCCCGCTTAAGGGGACGCTAGCACAAACGCGTTAGAAACGTGCAGTACTCTCTAGTAAGGGGGAGCGGCCACAGCGTCTTACGCAGCCATTTACACATGCCGGAACGTGTACCGCGTTTGCCGACGCCATCACATGACTACCGAGAGAGTATACCCCCCGTATTCATAAACGCTCCTCGACTTGAACGTGACTTGCCACCGCTTTGGGCAGCGCGTTCGAAACGCGTTGAAGGTAAGGCGGAGAGGCCACAGCGTCTTACACCAGCTTCTTACACGGGCCGTAACGCGCTAGCACAAACGCGTTAGAAACGCGCTAGAAACGCGCTAGAAACGCGGCCTTTCGTTAATGTTGGGTATTTATTGCCATCGTGGTGCGTGTGTCCATGTCCGCTTCGTGGCGTAGTGGGCCGCGCGCTCGGAAGCGAGGGGTTCCTGGTTCGATTCCGCGCTACGGACACAACTTCGGAATTTTTTTTTCTCATTTTTCTCAGACTGGTTACACACTACTACTACGACGACGGGGACGAACGGGTGCCGCTATAAGGAGCTTCGCCCCTAAAAAATTTGCAGCTTAAAAAATATTGATTGTACATACATGAGTCAGTCTGGCGGAATTGAATATCCCAGTTAAAAGACGCAGGTGGGACCTCTTGCAATATAAGAAAGCGAAACATAATTGATTGCTTAAAAACAGGAAATATGTTGCTAAAAAAGACATAAGGGCGTGCGATTCGCGACAGAGGCAGGGAGAAGTAAATGACATGTGCGGTGCAGGAAGCGATGCGAAAATTATGTGATTTCTGAAAACAGTTATAGTATTTCCATCAAAACATAACCCAGTGTTTTATATTTCAATCCAAAGCTTGCAAAAGTCGGTAACGCTATACACAGCTGATAGCTTTTACGTTTTCATCCTAAAATTCCCGGATTTTAGAGCTTGCTTACGACTGTCGTATAGGCGCTAGCGGGCCCCGGTATAGCGTTAAGGGCCCCGTGGCGCAAAAAATGTGGCGCAGGCGCCGGCACCAGATTTTCCACTCCAGATGACTAACATTCGTATAACAAGGAATGTCGCTGAAGCCAATTAACGACAAGAGAGCATGTCTTCGTTAGGGGTGCCCTGACGTACGTAGACAAATCCCCTTGTCGGAACGTTGGTTTCAGCGACGTTCCTTATTTTTCGACCACTGTTAATCACTTCGAGCTTCCATCTTCCTGTGAACTTCTCTCTTGTTTTGCAATACACTCCAGTATTACGTGTAAAGCAGTTAAATCGAGTGATTCAGGGATATTCTAATACGCAGGGCTTTACGAATTAAAATATATTCTAGGCACACGACGAGACCGTCATCGCAATCAAATTAATTTGGAAGCTGAAGTGACGCCAGTTAAGTCATGAGTGGGCGTTACCTGCAACTACCAGCAAAAATATGCGATAGTGAAATGCAGTGCCTTCTCAGTTGGCTCTGAGGGACAAAGTAATCACAGCTTGTTCTCTCTCTCTTTTTTTTAATGCTATGAAATGCGAAAGCGTGAAACAATTTTTACAAGCGTTCGCTGCTTTATAAGAAAACCTGTTGGTAATACACCCCTGCCCGACAGAGGCTAGGTCTGTTGAATGTTGGGAGAGCCCAATGATGAAACCAGCGTTAGGTTGGCAGGACGAATGTGTCAGGCAGCACAACAGCTAATCATCAGTGCACGTTAAACTTGCAAGGGATTCGAAGTTTCGTCATGAGATAATTTTGGGACCCTGCCTACAAGAGCGGATGTGTTAGCCGTATCTGAGAATTAGGGAGACCTCGGTGGGTGCTGATGTGGGAGTTTCGCACGCCGTGTGGCATTGACAGGCGCGATCAAGCATGTCTGCACCGCACTCAGCTAAATATTGCAAATGCTAATTACTCCCTATTTAAAACCAAACGAATAACGTCGCCCCTTTGCCCATTGTGCACTTTACCGGAAGATACGGTCTACTTAATCTGTGCTTGCGGACCATTTACATTAGAAAAAGCAGCCTCAGTGTACGCACTGGACATTCATCAATGACTTGTCATCTCTTGAGCTACGACACGTACGTACCTATAGCCCATGGAGTAACGTTGCCCGTGCATCTCGCGCGCGACGGAGGCACCTTTATATGTCCTCAGAGACACTGGGCTCAATGAGATCCTTCAGTTTGTTGAGTTTTGTGTAGGTAGTGTATCTGTGCCGTGCACTGTGCATATCGTTTCGTTTATCCGAATACCCACCTGAATGAAGTAGCATGCTAGGCGCGCCGCCAGGCAAACACCTTCAGGATTCACTATATATACATATACATATATATATATATATATATATATATATATATATATATATATATATATATATATATATATATATATATATATATGTGTGTGTGTGTGTGTGTGTGTGTGTGCTGTATATATACAGCTCTTACACACTGCTCAACTGATATATATATATATATATATATATATATATATATATATATAATCAGCCTATATTTATGTCCACTGCAGGACGAAGGCCTCTCCCTGCGATTTCCACTTACCTCTGTCTTGCGCTAGCTGTTTCCAACTTGCTACTGCAAATTTCCTAACTTCATCACCCCACCTAGTTTTCTGCCGTCCTCGACTGCGCTTCACGATATGCCCAAGAAAGACAAGAACTTGCTAACACGCTAGAAAAACTGGACAATCGGCACGCTTTCCGTGCAGGTACTGCTGGAACACCGCCCCCATCGCTCGTCGGCCCATAAAGCGGTGAAGGCACTTTTGTGCTTCTTGAGGACGACGGGCTTGTGTCAACGTCTGTGACTATTAGTGCACTAACACACGCGTCAGCGAACTAACCGCTCATTTCCCTTCTTTCCTTCCCTCTTCTCTCTCCCTGTCATCTTTGTGTTCCCCTTTCCCATTCCCCCGGTGTAGGGTAGCCAACCGGACGTTATTCTGGTTAACCTCCCTGCCTTCTGCCTTTCTCTTGCTTCCTTGCTTCCTTCCAAAACTTTCGATACGGTTGATCACACAATAATGCAACAGAAATTGGAATCTTACGGTCTGAGGGAAAAAAATTATGATCCAATTAAAAGTCACTTTTTAAATAGGAAACAATATGTCGTTGTTAGTAATCTAACTTCACTACCGAAAAGCATTATTCTGAGTGTTCCGCAAGGTTCCGTGCTAG